>NC_092209.1:33895893-33930405 GCF_043381705.1 Parasteatoda tepidariorum | reverse complement strand
AAACATTTATTTCACACCACAACAAATACAATAACAAATATAAAGTACCCGTAACGGGATAGTTAAATCTTATAAAGGAAACTAGAAAAAGTGCCCGTAGCGGGATATATGAAAACTCACCCGTAACGGGATAGATAAAATATCATAAAACAAACTAGATAAACCCGTAACGGGTAATATGAAAACTCAAATTCCACACAAAACTAATTCTAAAAAATCAACAACTTTCTGGTGTTCTAATTTTATCGTCTGCTTTTATTATTTGTATTTCGTCATAAAATATTTCATTGATGTGCGCATGCGCTTCTTCTCCGTTACATCGTACCGAAGAAAAAAAAGGGAAGCCCATTTGAGAGGCACAGGGAACCGGTAAAATCCTTTCGTACCGCGCATTGACTCGCGTTTGCTTTGGTGCCTTTCATTTCTTGTGGTGCCTCTCATTTTTAAAGGCACATTAGTTATGTGCCTCTAACGCGAGAAAATAAAGGGTACATTTAGCTTGTGCCTTTTATTTAAGAGGTACAGTTTTTAGAGTGTACCTTGAGAAGCGTAATACCGCATTTTTCGTTCTTCCTACGATTTTTGGCGTAGCCTTTAAGTGGAATCGCTGTTTAATTATGCATTCTTGTTCAAAAAGCTTTTAGCAATCAAATATTTAAAAATTTGTTCACTCATTTATGACTATTAAAATTAATATCAAATTTTAATTGCCTCATACCTTAAAGGGGGTAAATTATTTTTTATATCTGGCCGAATAGTCGTAAATCAAAAATACCTTCAATTGTGTGAAGTCGCGTTTTGTACTTTATCACCAACCCCTGTACACTAAATAAAGTAAACAGTCCCCTGGAAAAAAAAAAGAAAATGTATATAATACAGTTAGAGAAGAAATAGAAGAGAGAACGGGACAAAGCTATTTGGAAAACTAGAGGCAAAGAAACAAGATTAGAGCTTCATAATATTGTCCTGGTAGTTTTCTTCAAAAGATTTTTTTTTCACTTTCCTCCCTTTCCCCTCCTGCTCCTTTTTTTTTCAACATAGCTTCTTTTCATTTCACTTCCTTTCCGGCTTTTTTTCGTATTTAAGTTTCATTTCATTCGTCCAGCCCTTTTTGTTTGGCGAAGTGTGTGCCACGTCGGAGAATATTGTGGTTGTTTCATTCTAATCTAGTGGGAGATTGGGAATAAAATAAAGAACAAAAAAAAAAAGTATTGAAACTTGCGAAGACCATTTTGCATTCTGTTCCATTTTGGATGCACTAAAATTCTTTTCATTTTTTCTCGTTTGCATCGAATTTCAGATTATCTTATTCACGTCTGCGTGTATCTACTGTTCTTTCTCTTAATCAGCAGAGCCCCTTATTTCACGAACTAAATATTTTCTATTTTTCAAGTATAAAAACATACATTTTAATTCCGGAATTTATGTAAATTGACTCTATTTTACGATTGTTTGACATCGAATTTCCACATTTAGTTAATTTTGAAAAGTTTATTTGTTTGTTCGTTTATTTCCTATGAAAAATAATATGCATGGATCTTTCTTTTGAAAACTCATTCAAAGTGAAATAAAAGGAATCACAGTTTTGGTGTGTTAAACTCGGAGGTAAAATTTTAATTTCTACTTTTTTTAAATAGAATACATAAAAATCTCATTAGATCAAAATTTTGGGATCTTGAGTTTTTTTTTTTTTTTTAAATATGTATTTTTCCTAAAAATGCCGCGAGTGAACATTTCGTAAAATTGAGGAAATTACTCTCAAATTTGAGGATACGAATTTCAGTAAAAGCGTTACATTTAGTTCTACATGTAAATTAACACAATTGATTTTGAAGCACTATTTAAAAGAAAAGTCGTTTGAATGAATAAATACTCGATGGTTGCCATGAGTTGATCACAGCAGACGTGCTAATCTAGAGAGCGCAGTAAACTCTGCACCATCCCGGTATTTCATGCAAACTATTTAAAATCAGGTTAAAAAATTTTTTGAAAAACTTGCAAAATGCTCTAAGATGACACACGATTTAAAAAAAAAACAGTTTTTCAAATGATTGAGAGTTCTAGTTGCGTCAAAATCGCGTGATTTCGTGAAGAAATATTTGACAGCAATAACAAAGCACAGCTTAATGATATCTAACTTGTCAAAAAAATGAGCATTTTATTTCTGCCTTATAGCATTTTTCATCATGAAAAAAATGTAATTTCATTTGTTTTTCCAGGATCTTTCATGACAGCCAATCTTGTATTTGCGATAGAAGTTTTAAATCATTAAGCAAAGAAATAGTATAATCTAACTACTCATTTTAGTAATGCCTCAATCATTTTACTCAATTCCCTTCTACCATTATATATAGATCGATGATTACCCAGCGTAAGTCATTATATTCGCCCCTAAAGTTGGGAATTTTAAGAGAAAAGATCGCGGTAGTTACATTATGCAAATTTGTCGTTCCATCTACTTTTCTTGTTTCGATAATGAGGCTTACTACCCCTCGTCTCTGCATCTTGCGCCTTGGCGCAAAAATCTTCTTTTTCTTGTCTGCACGTCTCTAAGGTAGTGATAGATTGGATATATTAACTAGCTGGCGCATCTTTTGGGAAAAATATTTTTTCCATTTTCTTTTCCCTACCTAACAATGCGGAAAAAAAATTCAATAGCCCCTCTGAAGCTTAGAAGGGTGAAGAAATTTACCTAATGTTATTCTGTCCTTGCAAGTTTTTGCAACGGAAGTCCTTTCTTTAAAAGTTCTTAACTTTTAGTGCTTTTTTCTTTTATAGAATTTCCGTTGATGTTATATCTTATGCAAGCCACTTGTCAACACCTGAGAAATATATTTATGACATGTTATACTTGTTGGTCTAACTACTGCTTAATGTTTCGAATTTATTAAGATGTTCACGTTGCAAATTTAATAAGATATAATTTCAATTGCTTCACGTTGCCAATTTATTCAGAAATAGTATCCATTGCTTTATGTTGCAATTTTAATAGCAAATAATTTTCATTGCTTTATGTTGCAAATTTATTGAGAAATAGTATCCATTGCTTCATGTTGCAAATTTATTCAGAAATAGTATCCATTGCTCTATGGTGCAATTTTAATAGGAAATAATTTTCATTGCTTTATGTTGCAAATTTATTAAGAAATAGTATCGATTGCTTCACGTTACAAATTTATTAAGAAATTATATCCAGTGATGTATATTTCAAATTTATTACGAAATAATTATATTGCTTTATGTTGCAATTTAATTAAGAAATAACATTTATTGAAAATATTTCCCTATAATTGTATGTGTGTTCCATAGACTGGGAAATAAATGAGAAAATTACGATAAAAATGTGCTTTCTGAAAACGTTCTTTATTTGAAAATGTCGAAAATATAGTTGTTGTTTTTTAACTCTAAGCAAAAGATCTTAAAAATCTATCAAAATACAAAATTATGTGACGAAATTTTTTTTTTAGAACAGGATATACTCAGCTGTTAGAAAATCAATTAAATAATAAGGTATAGAATCAATTGAATAATAATGAATAGAATCAATTAAATAATAAGGTATGACAACAATATCAATTGAATCAATTAATTAAAACTGAAGCAAACTATAAACTGTTCTCCTAAATCAAACTTGAAAAAATAAGCCTAATAAAAAGCTTCAACCGGCATAGATTTAGGTTTATTCTTTAACAAATGAACATTGATGTAAGCAATAATGGTTGATTTTAAAAATATTCATAATTCTTTTTTTTTTTATTCATTGATTTTAGCAACATGCATTGAGTTTTATTTAATAATTTTTGAATTTAACGAAAATGATTTTAAAAATTTTATTTACTCCGTCAATTTTCCCCCAGTTATTTTCAAACCTGGTTTGACAACAAAACTATGTTTTCTTGTAATAAATAATATGATAATTCATTTTATGACCTTATTTAAAAAAATCAATAATTTTGAACAAGTTTCATTGACTATAACAAGACCGTTTGATTTTTCTTTTTAACTATACATAACATAAATTTCTCATTTTACTCTTTGATTTTAACAATTGTTTTAGATATTTAAAGAGTTCCATCAATTTTTGATTTTAATATTTATTGCTTTTAGCAATATACATATTGCATTTAACTATATATATTATATTTAACACTAGCTTTTGCATTTAACTATATATATTATATTTAACACTAGCTTTTGCATTTAACAATGCTTATTTTAACAGTAATCATAGGTTTTAACAATAATTATTGATTTTTATAATATTGATTTTAACAAAATGCATTGATTTTAACGATTGCATTAAAATTTTTATGATATCGTACCATTCATTTCCTCGATAATATATAGCAGACGATCTGATAACATTTTCTTCTCCTTCAGATGCAACTCAACTCCTGTTAAAAGCTGAACGAATGTCTTTTCTTATATGTTTCTCCTGCTTCTTTAATGATCCGAAACTCTCTCTAATGGGTCGTTCACAATTACTAAGATTTTATTTTTTCCTCTCTTTTTTTCTCCCTTTTTTCGTCTTTAAAATGTCCTTTATTTTATTCTTTATATCTAGAGAATTTAAGAGAAATATTTTAGGCAATTTTTATTAAAACTTATTTTCTTAGATTTAAGAAAATATTTTTTTTTACCTTTCTGAGCCTGCTGTTTTTTTTAAACTATTCAACTATAAAAGTTCATTTATCAAGTATTTATTTTATTTTTAAACCTTTTATAGTTGTATTTTTAACGTATGTAGTAGCTATCCTATTCCTTTAATGTTAGAACTGCTTCAAATATAAACCATTGTGTTGTTGATATTTGTAATCCCATTCTTATGAGGTTTGTGATTAATAGTTATTTAATTTTAGTAGCTTAAATATCAAGTTAACTCTAAATAGGCCCAAATTACTTCCATGAATTGTGTTTTCTTTAATGTTTATAAACTGCAAATTAATTAATAAAGAATAATTCAAGAATATAAACAGTTAAATTTTTTGTTATTGCAAAATAAAAAACTGTTTCTCAATCGCATATGAAATAAATAAAATAAATCCATTTGATAAATCGTTGCCATATGGACGGAAAAATGAATAGTTTAAATACTATATGAGGAAAAAATGAATAGTTTAAATACTATATGAGGAAAGAAATGAATAGTTTAAATACCTTATGAGGAAAAAAATGAATAGTTTAAATACCATATGACGAAAGAAATGAATAGTTTAAATACCATATGAGGAAAGAAATGAAAAGTTTAAATATCATATGAGGAAAGAAATGAATAGTTTAAGTACCATATGAGGAAAAAAAATGAATAGTTTAAATACAATATGAGGAAGGAAATGAATAGTTTAAATACAATACGAGGAAAGAAATGAATAGTTTAAATACCATATGAGGAAAAAAATGAATAGTTTAAATACCATATGAGAAAAGAAATGAATAGTTTAAATACCATATGAGGAAAAAAATGAATAGTTTAAATACAGTATGAGGAAAAAAATTAATAGTTTCAAAACCACATATTTTAATTTTATTAACCAGAATAATGTTTTTTTTTAACCAAAAATCGTAAAAAAATTAGGTTTGATTACCATACAGTACGGTAATTTTACCAGAATTTTTCACCGTGTTTATTAGTATAATACCACTAGCACCAATAATAGTTAGACGATTTTTTTTCGCCCTTCATCTCCAGAAACAGATAATAGCCAACTTTGAATTTGTAAAATTTAAAAGAAGGGAATAATTAAATCTAAATTATTTCAAACTTATGTCTGAATCTTATGTGTTTTAATAAATGCCTATTTAGCTGTGATAGGGGACCATATTCTTAAATAATAATTGATAGTTACAGCCATTTTCAAAATAAAATGAGTTTCGATTTAAACCTTATACAATAAATACCCAATTAAATACAATTAACAATGATTTAAGCTACTTATTTTTATACAACTTCAAGAAATAACCACACTAAAAATTTCTTCTGTTGCTCGTAAATACACATAAAGTTAAAATTAACTTTTCCTACAGACAAATTTCAACTTAATTCCGGTAATATATTTTCAAGAGAAGAAAAAAAAAATCACTTCCTCGCTTTTTATTTGTGTAATCGAACGCTTATTTCTTCACAGTGGGGCAAGTAAATAAAAAAAAAATAACTTAAAGGCAATGTTTCTAGCTTAACTGAAACCCCTAGAATACAAGCAATATCGGTTCGGACCTCCTATCCCTGTGATAAATTGGAAAGTTATTGCGCCAACGCTTGCTTTTAATGCGAAATTTAGGGGGTTTTGAAATTATATTGGGTACTTCTCTCCCCTCTTCCTAATCTTGAACGAGGCCATAAATTGGAAGCATTAAATCTCAGGCAGTTACTGGAGAAGAGATTTTATGCCCAGCGATCAAAATCGAACAAGGCGCTGGGGTCGGCCACCCTCCTTTAATCTCTTCGGGGGTGTAGATCAGGGATGGGTAGGTGTTTTGAATTTTAACTCTTTGCTTAGGTAGCAATTTTGGATCCTACCACTATCTTGGATGTCTGTTTGCACAACCAGAGTTCCCTGCTGTAATAGCTGTGGACTTAGGTTTGTACTGATGTTTACACGCGCAAGTTTATGGCTGAAAGTCTAGCTACTTTACTGTCCCTATTTTATCAGATAAATGCGTAAAAAATGGTAATGCTAGACCTGAATTGTCGGATTTTCTTTGAAGTAGTGCACATCAAAATTTTAAAGGTATTTAATTACTTGGTCTTGCATATATATACAGTTGCAGGAGCACGCTAGTTATTGCAGTATGAACCCCAGATTATCTAGTTTCATATCCTTCGGACAATATTATAGAGTTAAGTATAAAGTTTGGATTTTATATGATTTCTGTATCAAAGTTTTTAGTAATGATAAAAAAGAACTTCGGAACTTTCCATAATAACATATAATCATAAAAATTGTCCCAAAATACTGGCAAGATTTGATTTATGCGCCCTCTGTGCCGTAAGTTACGAAGGAAGGGAACGAGACAGTACGATCGCTGACAGTTCAGGTTATAAAAAATAGAGGGTGACACAAAAGACAATATGCGTTTTTATTATTGAGTACTATTTTAAAGAATGTTGAGCCATTACGTGGTAACATGATTTCGCGATAAGAATTAGGCTTTTGAGATCTTGGAGGTATTTTTTTAATGTCTACGTTTATGTTTACGAACGCATAATTCTACCTCAAAGGAGAAAATTGAGCGCTGCATCAAGAAAATTTCGTTATATTGTGTAAAAGGGTCTAAGAAAAGTTTGTCAAAAGAGTGCGCATAAACCCAGAAAACAAGAGACCATTTACTCCTTGTGTTTTTCTATTTATAACTGTTCGCCGTGTACGCTGCATGAAGACCCGCGATGGCCCAGTGGTTTAGGCACTGATCTGTTACTGTGAAGGACTGGGGTTCGATCCACAGTGGCACCTTGAAGTTCACCCAGCGTCAGACCGATGGATACCAGCTTGTTTGGACGTGAAGGCGGCCAATGCGCAATGCTGATCACATTGCCGTTGGGTCATAAAATTGTGTAGCCTTAAACTCCATGACCCCCTATTGTCCACAAAGGGCGGATGTCCTTGATAAACCTATCTTTTTTACGAGCTTTTTCTATTTTTAACTTTTTGTTTGAGTCTTTGCTTTAATAAACTGTAACATTTCGAAATAAAAAAAAATGGTTTTGTTTTAAAATTGCTAATGCACCTTTTTTTCTGCAGGAAATCTATTTCATCAAAAAGCGCGGAATTTTAAGCATTTTTGTTTTTAAAACATTCCGCAATCGCTAGTTCTGAAATGTATTTCGATTAAAATCCTGAATATTTTAAATTAAAACAAGTTTAACAACGTCCCACCGAGAGGTGACGGATAAATAATATAAAATATTTATTTCTCTAAATGACTAACATTTCCCCCAGACATCGCTGATACATGCAAAACCCTTTGTGCCTATTTATTTTTTCATTTTTATTTTTCGTTGCATACATTACAAGCGTCTTTGTGAAATCAGATTATGATAATGATGTTTTCCAATGTTTATCTCAAAAAAAAGAAATTTTTCAGGAAAAAAGGGAACAAGATTTCTGTACTTATATCCAACTTACAGAACATCCTTTTACGTATGCAAAATTCCCTAAAAATCACTCTTGACATTTCGGTATCATTTTGTATGAAAGATGAGAAACTGCGCGTTATCAAAATAGAAATGGATCCACCGAAGCGCGAAGAAGTAAAAATATACCACAAAAAATAAATGCAAAGAAAAAAAATATATATAAATTCGCTTTTCTACTACTACAGACAGAACCACCAATTTCCATAATGTTGGCATACCCAATGATCCGGTACCAACTTCGTTCGTTCCAAACTGCGCTTCGTTTTAATAAATTATTTATATGCGCGCGATACTTCTGATACGTTTTTTTTTTATTATGCATGTACAAAAAAAAATGCATTTAACTGACATTATTGAAATTTCATAACCTGTACTTTGCATTAGCCACTTGCGGTACTTCCTTATGATGAAAACGCTTACAAATGGTTGGGAAAAGGGTAACATGAGTGAGGGTATCCGTTTTTAGGAGGGTGGGGCAGCAAACAGTTAGGCGTTCTGCCCCGCCGAACGCGAAAAATTATGAATTGGAGGCGAGTTTCTTGGTTGGATGAGCATGTTAAGGAATGAAGTATTGCACATTAAAATTAATTCAAATTGCAATTATTTATGATTTGAACTGAAAGTATATGTTTCAACAGTTGGGAGAAAAACTGCTTCTTTAAATAATACATATCATTTTTAATTACTTAAATTGCTTGATGTTTATAAGTATGATGTTCACTGCGATAAAAAGGAATTTATTTTGCTAAATAGCAGTAATTCTGGGGAGTTAGTTTATTATTTTGCTATAAAATTGTGTGTTAAATCCTCGTTATGCTTTATTGTTTTTTATTTTGATTTTTGACATGCTATATTGTACTTTCCATGAAATAACTTTAAAATGATGATTATTGTATGTTAAACAATGAAAATCCACAAGAAAATTGGAAATGGTGAATATGCAAGTTTTGATTTTAAAAAAAGCTATACATTTGGGGTCATGTTTTAATTTTTGATATTTTAGTATTTTGTTGTTACTAAGGGACGAGCATTTTACTGAAATCTATGCATAAAATGCAGCAGCTCCTAAAAGTGCTGAACAATTTAAAGAAATCGAAAGAACGATAGAAATGTACATTTTGATTCTGTATTGGAAATTCTGTATTGGAAATTTGTTAATTTCTTATCAGCAACTTTCAAAAATTATTTACAAAATTCATTTATAGATAGCAATTCTGACTTGAAAAACCATAAAACATTGTTTACTGCTGCATTTACATACGCATGAATTAATTTTTCTTTCTAACTGCATCATGCTGTTAATGCAAATGGAGATTATTGTAAAAACGTTGTATTGATTTCTTAGTTATCATGACGAACTAATTTTATAGTTCGATAGTAATTTATTTTATAACAATTTTATATATTATTTGTTGTTGTTAATTTACGTCGCACTAGAGCTGCACAATGGGCTATTGGCGACGGTCTGGGAAACATCCCGGAGGATGATCCGAAGACATGCCATCACAATTTTGATCCTCTGCGGAGGGGATGGCACCCCCGCTTCGGTAGCTCGACGACCTGCGCGTGAAGTCGCAAGATGTTTCGCATAAGAACGCGTACCCCCGCTAAACTGTTCCCGTACCCCTGGGGGTACGCGTACCACACTTTGGGAAACACTATCGTAAGCCATTACGGCAAGGGGTTCGATTGTTCTTGTTTTCCAGTATCCCCATCTATGGACAAGAATTCAACTCCAGTACCCCTCGGTGTAATTTGCTATGGGAACATGGAGGACTTTGTGATCCGACAGATTTAACATGGACCAGTCACCATTTATTACACGAGGAGTCTTCCACCAGCGGGATTCGAACTCCCGTTCTCACGTGCCATGCCTAACAGGCTATCCCGGCCCTTTACGTTATTTAAAATTTTAGATTGTTTTTTTATTAATTTTGAGATAAATGTCCAAACTGGAATAAATTTATTTTTGGCAATTTACGATAATTTTTAAATTTTGTGAAATAGAAAAAAAGACAATATTCTTATATTTGTATCCTATACATGTATTTGAATTATTTATTACATATCTCAATATATGTAATTAAAATTTGATTACGTACTCAGCTTCATAAATGAAATACGCCTAGTATAAAAGCGATTGAAATTCCTTTATGTTTGCTACCATCATTGAAAAAGGCAATTCTCAAAAACTCTATTTATAAATAATAAACTATGAGCTCTTGTGAATTGTAGTTTAAATTAATCTCCATGAAAAGTTTTGCAAACATTGGCAGCAAAACCAACTTTTTAATATTGAAAAACAAACTCAATAAAGCCAATATTTGTCAAATGAAATTTTTCATTACAAATCTAAACAAAACTCCGCCCTTATAATCGAAAGTCTTTTGATTGGCCCATTTTAGAGGGATTGATTTATTATCCAATCAATCATCCACTGAATATTTCAGACAAATTTTTTTTTTAACAAAAGCCTTAACCCCTTTCGTTATTTTCTCTATATGTGAGTCTTTTTCCAAAATCAAGGAATAAAAATGGACTATAAACATCACATCAAACTATAAGACATTTATAAAAGAATAGGGGAAGAAAAATGCGCGAGTGTTAGGGGGTGGGCTATTTTTAGCCCCCTTTTTTATTCCCTTTGCATTCAAAAAGCACAAGTAGGGAATCTAAAACATGGAAAGAGAATAGGATAAAATAAATTGCTTTTTTCCACTTCTTCTGAAATGGAATTTATTTTGCGTTATTGGATAACTTGAAATTCTCAATAGAAAAAAAAATGCTATATAAAAATTGAGAGCCGTACTGATTTTCTGTCCATACATATATATCAAAATATATCCAGTTTTTATCCTATTGAAACGTAAACATAGGTGATTTTCTATTAACTGAGTTTTCTTTTCTTTTCTGTATTTTATGGCTTTCTAAAAATATATTCTTTGACGAGTTTCTTTGTCTTTTTGTAAGAGTACTTTATGGCTTTTCTAAGTTGATAAATTCTGATTAAGAATTGATTTGTTAAAAAAAATTTAAGCTTCTTGCCAAATTTGTCTGGTTAAAATGCTTCCTCTGAAATAGGACTTATTTTGCGTTATTGGACAATTTAAAATTCTCAATAGTACAAACCGAATTCATCAATATATATTCGATTTCTATCCTATTGAAAGGTAAACATAGAGGATTTTCTATTAACTGAGTTTTATCTTTTCTGTGTTTTTTGGCTTTCTAAAAATATATTCTTTGACAAGTTTCTTTGTCTTTTTGTAAGAGTACTTTATGGCTTTTCTAAGTTGATAAATTCTGATTAAGAATTGATTTGTTTAAAAAAATTAGGCTTCTTACCAAATTTGTCTGGTTAAAATGTTTCCTCCAAAATAAAACTTATTTTGCGTTATTGGAGAACTTAAAACTCTCAATAGTACAAACCGAATTCATCAATACATATTCGATTTCTATCCTATTGAAACGTAAGTGTAAGTGTGATAGGTGATTTTCGATTAACTGAGTTTTATCTTTTCTTTTCTGTATTTTATGGCTTTCTAAAAACATATTCTTTGACAAGTTTCTTAGTCTTTTTGTAAGAGTACTTTATGGCTTTTCCAAGTTGATAAATTTTGATTAAGAATTGATTTGTTAAAAGAAATTCAATATAGGAATCTCTAGGCAGGCTTGTTGGCCACTCTTTAAGTGGCACCATATTAGATGGGCCAACGTTACTCCCACAGTAAGGGCAGATAGTACAGAGAATGAAAGAACATCCACTCCTTGCCCGAGATTCGAACCCACAACCTTTCTGATGCAAGGCCAGTTCCCTGACCCTACACAGTTCGGTCGTATAAAAATATAATATAATTTAATACATTTGTATAATATAATTTTATGTATATTAAGTATTGTATTATAATATCTAACCTAATTAGGTTTAAAAAAACTTTTATTTTATTTATTTTTTGTATAGTACTCTTTTAATCGTACCGTAAATTTATTAAAAAATCCTATTCATTATGTACTTATAATTAAGCCTATAAATAACTAACCTATATACATATAAACACCTATTTCTATTAATTATATAATTCCTATTCCTCATATTAATAAATTTTTTTATTCGTACTTTTTTAAGATTTTTTTTTATGAAAGCAGTCTTAACATCAGGGTTGCCACAGGCGACTAAAATGCAACTATTTGCAACTTTTTTTGGCGTGAGGCGACTATGGCTACTTTTTTTACCTGAAAAGGTTAAAAAAGCAACAATTTTCAGGAAAAGGAGACTATTGGGAGACTTTTCTGTACTCCTAGAAATGTTTTTTTTTCTTCTTTAAAGCATATTTTTAATTCGTTCAATCTGCACAGATTCCATTCCATTTCATTTCTCAATCGCCTTTTTAATGATTATTGCTACAAAATTCATCATGATTTTAAAAAAGGAAATTTTTTTTAAATATGATATTACGATACGTGAATTTCGAATTTGAGTAATCACTTTTCATATATATATATATATATAAACAT
Organism: Parasteatoda tepidariorum; assembly: GCF_043381705.1. Taxonomy (NCBI): domain Eukaryota; kingdom Metazoa; phylum Arthropoda; class Arachnida; order Araneae; family Theridiidae; genus Parasteatoda; species Parasteatoda tepidariorum. The sequence continues at coordinate 33,917,756 of NC_092209.1, read as the reverse complement.
TAACGTTTATATAAAAATTATCATATTTGCCAATAACTTGACCGAATTGATCATGGTATATGACAATTAAGTCATTAACAAAAATTTAGTCATATTTTTGATGAATTTTTTTTCTTATTAAGGCAACTATTTTCTTAGTTTTTGGCTACTATTTTCATACTTTATAGGCAACTAAAAGCAACTATTTTGTTCATTTTTTTCTGTGGCAGACCTGTAACATTAAAAAAAATATATTCTCTGAGAGATTTAGAGCTTTTAAGTAGTGCGTAAAATAACTTTTAAACAAATTATTCTAAAAATCCTTAACTATTGTAACATTATGTTCATGGTAAATAAAATAATACCAAATTAATTTGATAAGAATACGAAATGAGCAGTCTAAATTTTGAAAAGCGAAACAAAATCACATCTATCTTCTTAGCGCAAATGCGTCCATTATAAACTGGTGTAAAAAGTAGCAAAACGTTGAAACAAAATTTAAACACTTTTATGCTCTTTCTAATTTAAATAAATAAATATTCAATAGTTTGTAATGTCACTTACAATAAAGGATATTACAACTGCCAAAAAAGTTTGACTAAATAATTCATTCCTTAGAAATAATTTCTCTAACAAAAAATATAGCTCATGCGGCAAGAATAAAACCCAAATGCAAGGAAAGAACTACAATATTTTTTAAAAACAAATGTATCATTTTCTAACAAAATGAATTGTCGCGGAAATATATAATTACATTTTAGATACTTTTTATTTCAAATGCTAAATATATGAACATAGTAACTAACCGAAAAAGGTTTTCTCAAAACAAAAATTTTCTGTATTAATTACTTATTTTATAATAATATTTTTCATGGAAAAATGAATTTAATATCTGTTTTATTTTATACCCAAGAATTTTTGCATTTAATTTTTTTAAAACTGTAGAATATCGCACAAATATTTAGCTTAAGCTTAATAAATTAGTTAATAGGGCATGCTATTGTTCAAAAAAGTTGAAGAATAGTTAGTTATCTAGATAATATGCACTGTAAAATTACTGTATAAAGTACCGGTACCGTAAAATCCCTGTATAATGTTATATCTTAATTTTTACAGTAATATTTATTTAATAAGAGTTCTTTTTAATCCGTAACATATTCCGGTAAAAATAGGGTTTCGGTTAACAGGTTAAACCATACCATTGCATAAAAGGGTTGAAGAGGCATTAATTATTTCGGTAATATGCCCATTTGTGCAGCTCTAGTGCGACGTAAATGAACTACAACTACAACTCGATACTATGCAATGTAAAAAATTTACTAATCAAATTACTGTATAAAGTACCAGCACTTTGTGTTCATCATCCGTTAAATCCATTTTACCGTAAAATACTTGTATCGTAATTTTTACAGTACTATTTATTTAATTAGAGTGGTTCAATGATTTTGTCGTGATTATTACTGTAAAAATTACGGTATATCAGGTTTTTCAGTCCTAACTTGTTCCGGTAAAAATGGGATACCGGTAATTTCGACCGAAATTTCATCCGGAATTTTTTACGGTGTGTTTGTACTTGAATGTAATAAAGTTGCATCAAATTTGCTCAGTATCTAATCTAAAAATATCTAATCTATCAGTGGGAAATCTAACATAAATAAAATATAAAAAAATATAAATTTTCATTTCAAAATTTCAAAAAAAAACTGTTTTCTTTTATAATTTTTTAACAGCGTGTAATAAGGACTGTTGTTAAGTTGTCAAAACTTTGATGAGTCAATGCAGAATAAAAAAATACCTTTTAAGTTTAATAATTCTTAAAAAGTGACATTTTCAGAAGGAAATATTGAAATTTTCATGCATATTGATTCACGCCGCAGATGGGAATGTCAGTTTCTTATCTTCTGAATGACGACGAAGTTAAGAAAAATAAGAGACTTTTTCTGAAAACTGTCGAATGCAATATATATTCTTAAGTTCAGGATGTATAAAAGATGAAATAAATTATACTTTTTTAAGAATTTATGTGGGTTTACTTAAGAAAATACCTGCTATATTGAAAACTGCAACAACAACAAAAATGCATGTAAATCTGATTTTTAAAATGCGCGTAAATTTAATTAAGCATACGTTATTTTTCTTTGGATTATTGTTCATACCTTGAAATATTTAGTAGAAGTATTTAGAGTTCTAGCAGTGTGAAATGTAAATGAAAACTGTCTAATATATATTAGTGTTCTATAGGTAAACTAAAATGGGAATATGGTTTCAACAGGGCGAAAAAAATTTTTAGTATAGTTACTGTACTGCATGGTTATGACATTTTTGGTTAAAAAGGAAAAATCTTTTTTCTGTTATTCGTTTTGAAATAAAACAAGATCTACTATTTTCAGAAACTTTTCAAAAAATTTGCACCCTGAAACTTGAGTTATTAAGTTTAAAAAGTACCTTAATATGGTTCAACACGTTCCTAAATTTATGCAGTTATCATTTCCGAAATTTAATGTAGTCATTATTATTTCATTAATTTAATACAGGTAATATTATTTCCTAAATTTAATGTTCTCATTATTATTTCCTAAATTTAATACAGGTAATATTATTTCCTAAATTTAATGTAGTCATTATTATTTCCTAAATTTAATGCATGTAATATTATTTCCTAAACTTAATGTAGTCATTATTATTTCCTAAATTTAATACATGTAATATTATTTCCTAAATTTAATGTAATCATTATTATTTCCTAAATTTAATGTAATCATTATTATTTCCTAAATTTAATGCAGGTAATATTATTTCCTAAACTTAATGTAGTCATTATTATTTCCTAAATTTAATACGTGTAATATTATTTCCTAAATTTAATGTAGTCATTATTATTTCCTAAATTTAATACATGTAATATTATTTCCTAAATTTAATATAGCCATTATTATTTCCTAAATTCAATACAGATATTATTATTTCCTAAATTTCATACAGTTATTTATAATGTTATTGTTGTTAAAATGAAATATCATTTACCATAATATGTGTAAATTTACTACAACCATATTTCAGATCAATTTGAATCTATTATGTAATCAGCTTTAAAAAATGAATAATGTGGTTCAGACTAGTATTTAAATAAAGTTGCACAAAATCTGCGCAATACGCGAGCTCGATTTGCTCTAATACTTCTGATAGTGTTTTTTTATTATCTCTTTTTCCGTCCGGATTTTATTTAATTTTTGACCATAATTATTTTAAAAATCTATTGAAACAATTTTAAATAAAAGTTACACCATTATGATTCTCACGGTCGCGTTATTTAATACAGATGTTCGGAAAGAAATATTCCATCAGTTCACTTTCTTAGAATAAAAGGGGCATAAACAAACATCTGAAATGAATTACAACAATCCACCGCACCATTGAACATGGTGAAGGCACGAATAACTTAACCCGAACGTAGAATCGATGCCTATATTTTATTCCCTGAGGATGCAACATTTAAAAGCCTTCTTTTAAGTACAAGATGAAGGATCTCCTTTGAGGACGATGTGACAGAGTGTTGTAAAAACAATAACCGTCAAATATGTTTTCCTCACCATCAAAAAGAAATGCTAAAAAGATCATGCAACCATCACTCTTTCTCTTCCTCTTGAATTGCTAAAAAGCATGTCTTGCCAACGCAACAAATTTTGAATATTTCAACTTTTTCTTCTTCTTTTCCTTATCGGCAAATATTCCAATGAGAATTCGTCCTTGATGTTGTAAACAAAAGCAACAATTCATATCGAGAACAGCAAGTGAGGGTGGCGAGAAAGACGCTCGTTTAGAGCTTTTGGTCTCGCCAAAGCTTAAAGAGGAAAAAATATTATCGCCAATTTTTTTTTTTCCACTTTTTCTTTTTTACGGCTAAAATATACAACCGCGATGTATGCTCTAAGGTAGATGGGTGACACTTTTTTGAAATATGCATTCTTTCTTTCGGTAACGTTCCTTTGCACTTTAGGAAGGGACAGAACGAAAAAAAAAAAGATTCTTTACACATATTTTAGCATCGCCTTTTTGGAATGGGATCCTCTGGTAAAGACAAAAAAAGGGAGAGAGAAAAAAAAAAAGATCGTAAAAGGGAAAATGGGGATCTTTTGTTCGATCCCCCCAACCAAGTAAAACTTCAAACAAATAAGATATTTTGGGTTTTTATGTTTCCTCCTCTTCTGCTGTTGCAAAAGTAAGCTAAGGATGAGAGCGGTCCAAGTGAGTTGAAAGCAAGCTTGGGTGATTCGTGTAATGTGCTAGCATCGACCCTAGTTGAGAGAAATCACATATTCATTATGCAAAGATTTAGCAAACATTTTTTTCCTCGTTATATAAGGGGGATATTTGGAACGTGGGCATTGGGTGCATATTTCTTTTTTCTGAAGTGTATGCGTAAATAAAGAGGTGTAAACTGATGATTGCGTGAAAAAATATCATTGAAATTTTTTTTTTATCGTCTTAATAATATTCTGCAAATTTGAATGGTGTAAAAAAGTGAATTTTTTTTTAATGATTAAGTGCTCCTTCCCATGCTCGCTTTTTTCACCAATCTCCGTGAGCTCACTCATCATTGTCTTATTTTCAGGGTGCGTAGCGTTTTTAAAAAGTGCTTAAAGGTGCTTGTTTTCGATTTTCGTCTTTTAAAAGCCCTTAAAGGTACTTTTTTCATTAGGTGTTTTTAAAAAGTGCTTAATTTTTCTTTTTTTAAGATGAAATTTTTCCTTTACTATGTTGATATTCGCTTCAAATTATGCAAAAAAACACAGTTCACATTTTTTTATTCAACGTTTTCATAATTAATTCAACCCCAATCTATTTCGGCGTATTGTCAGTCCGTAGCGTATGAAAACGTCATTAATTTTACATGATTCAAAATTTCATGATTTTTGACAATTGTCAAAAACAATGCCAAAAAGTTTTTGACATGATGGTTAAAACAAGATCAAACTGTCGATTGTCAAAAACTTCCAACCCTGCCTAATTATAGTATTTTTTAAAGTGCTTAAAAATATTTTTGAGTGCTTGAAAAGTGCTTAAAAGGTGCTTATTTTTTGTTGAATAATTTGGTTACGCAAATTATTATTATTATTACGCAGATTATTTTGTTATAAAGATATATAACTTTGTAATCAAGAGGATTAAGTTGTCAGAACATTTTGTTAAAAAAAGAAAGATATTACCTGAATATGAAAAATAATTAGCTGTATTTGAAAAAAAAAATTAACTTAGGAATGCGGTTTGTGAGGGACAATAAAGAGAAATAAATTAGAACTAATTTTATTTGTTAACTATATATAGAGTGCTAAAGAAGAAAAAAACTCACCACCCGAAATAACTTTTGATGTAATGATCGGATCTTGATGTTTAAGAATTCAATCTTAATGGTTAAAGGGGTTGACCTCAAATATACTAATTAATTAGTGCAGACGATATTTTAAGTTACGAAATCAGACAGAAAAACGTATTTTCTATACCTTTTTTTTCGACGTATTCGGATTTCTGACCCCCAGAATATAGGGGTAGCCGCAATCTATGAAATATGGTTCATAGAGTTTGGTCAGAAGAGCGGTCCAAACTTTGAACCAATTAATGTTAATTTTACTTTTTGCGTATTTCGCCACATCTCGATAAATTTGTAAGCGGATTGAACAATTTTTGCGCACAAGTATAAAATTTGTTCAGCCACAGATAATTTCATTCAAAAAATAAATTCTAGTTTGTATTTATTGTTTTGTATTATTTTATTTAATAATAGTCGAAAAAATTGAGTTTTAAGGTATGCAATTCCTTACATTATTTTAAAGAATGCAATTTTAAATGGAAAAATACAAAATTTGAGTGAAATCGGTTTTCGAAAAAGTCAAATTATGTGATCAATGATTTGTTTCCCTATGTTTTGAACGAAAATCTTAAAAAAAATTCAAATATGCAATGAAATGGAACTAAATATATTGTTTAGTATTGATTTTTTAAATAGAAATTATAAATATTTTTACTTAGAGCATGATAAATTCATACTTAAACCTTAACTTTTATACCAAAACGTAGCTAATATTATAATAAATCTACATAAAAAGTTTTAAAGTATTGTATATTAAACTTTTTTGCAACGTGTGTTAGCGTAATGAGATTTCCCTAAAATCAACACTTTTCTGAAATTGCATTTACAGTAAATACTTCCTATTCTGTTTCGTTTGTCAGCAAGCGAAAAACTACAACTTCGATTCTAAAGATCAGAGAATAAAAATTTAGAAAGATTTAAAAAGTTAGAGCAAAAGTTTAAGTATAGACAGTAAAAAAAAATATTTGAAATATTTGTTGAAATTATGGATTTTTACTTAATCGGATATCTTAAGAAATTTTTGCACAAAAATTCTCGTCAAACGACAATTTTTTAAAAAAAAATTAATTTTTGGTCTTATAATGTTTTAGTTATTTCTTAATAATATTATAATAATTAAATTTTCTTAATGATGAATAATTATAAAATGTTATTTTTAAAAAAAACATTTTTCTAATTATCGATAATTTTTGTTTTGTTTTAAATTGATATGATTAATGATTTTGCAGAAAAATAATTCTATTTTATCCGTTTATTGTGTATTTTACCTAATAAAAAAATTTCGAAGATAAAATTTTAATACTTGATTTAATTAAATGTATAGTAATTTTCTTTCTGAATTTGAAAAAGCTACTTAAATTTTTTCGTGGCTGAGCAAAGTATGATTGTTTAAATTTTGAATCATCTTGTTCTGAAACTCGTGTATTTACAATATTGTGTAATGTAAATGCATAGATATAGATGCGTCATATATCTAAGTATGCACGATGCATCATAAATATGCATATCTCAAATGTGTTATTGAATCGAGAAGAGAGCTTTCTCCAAATTTGCTCTAAAATATTTTTTTTTTAAAAAGAGAGTTTCAAAATTGTATAAGTCATATATGTTAAACGATAGATTTGTAAATTTATCTTTAGTTCAAAAATATTTTTTTAAAAAAATAATAAATAAAAAGAAAAAAATTAAGTAAAACAATAATAATATTTGGAATAAAGAGTCTTTTTTATGGTACTACATCTCTCAAACGAAGAAAGTTTAGATGTCTTATACACATTTTTCATTTCTCGTAAATATTTTTCGAAATATTTATCCTTTAACGGGTGACAGTTCAATTTCCTTTAATATTTAAGCACAGATATTTAACCGAGGACTTTTTTTTTCCTTCCTAAGTTCGATTTTAGGTTGAATATATTTTCTTACAAAAATCACGCACACAAAAGCTGGCGTAAAAAAGACTTGTACCTATATCATCTTGAGCAATAGAAAAGAAAAACTATTTTTCATATTTCATGAAGGGTCTTCGGTCTTTAGGGGAAAGTAAAATATAGAGCGGCTCAGAATTTAAGTTTGATGCAAACGTCAAATAGAATTTTTACGATAAAATATAAAACTTTTTATTGCTTATCTTTTCCTTTACAGGAAAAAAAAGAAAGCAATATGCTCAAAATTTTTAGTTTCTAGCAAAGAAAAACCGCCCACCTTCTGGCGTGAAAGCACCGTACATTTTTCTCTTTTATTACTATATATATCTTAAAACTGGTTGCATACCTAGCAAAAAATGTTTTTATTCAAAAATCAAAAGCCATAGACTTGAACAAATATTGAACATTACATCATTCATTTCGAATTTGCTATCGCTGTGTTGAACAATAATTATTATGCAAATAAATTTTTTTAAGCCGAAAACATGAAAATTAGTTTTGCCTATTTAAAAAGTAATGAAATCGGACTATTAATTCTTTTTAAATGTTACAATCATGCACAGCAAGTCTTCTTAAACGTTACAATCGCCCAAATAAATAAATTTTTTTTAATCGAAAATATAAAAATTAGTTTTGCCTATTTAAAAAGTAAAGAAATTGGACTATTAATTCTTTTTAAATGTTACAATCATGCACAGCAAGCCTTTTTAAACGTTACAATCGCCCAAAATAATTCATCTTAAATGTTAAATTCGTGCAAATAAATCCTTCTTAAACATAACAATTGTGCAAATTTATCCTTCTAAAACGTTACAATAGTGCAAAGTAATCCTTTTCAAACGTTACATTCAATCTTATTAATCTTTTTTAAACTTAAAACCAGCATATTAATCCTCCCTAAGCGTTACAATCGGGCAAATTAATCATTTTGTAACGTTACGTTCGTGCAAATTAATCCTTCTTAAACGTTATTACATGATAATATGATTAAATTAGAATGGAAACGTAGTTCAATTTATTTAGTTCAACTAGTTTAGTCTCTACATCTCGTTTGTTATACTCTAAGGTTAGTTGATAACTCAAATAATTAGAAAAGCTTAATCATGTTTAAGTCACGTATCATTCAATTATAAATTTGTAACTAAGTTCTTTTTAAAAAAAAGTTGTAAAAAAATTACAATTGAGACACATTTATAAATTTATATTTGAAAAAAAAATTATTATTAACTATTTATCGAAGTAAAATTAGCAGTTCAAAATAATGCGCAGTAAGCTTTTTTTTAAAATACTCCTTTAAAATTTTTTATTTGTGATATGCTTATCAAATTTGAAAAAAATAACCTCCTTCTAAACTCTCATTGATTTCAAAGCTTTCATGAAGTACGAACATGCACCAAAATAATGTAACTTTTAAATATACTATTAATTTTTTAATTACATTATAACATATTTAATGTTAATATAATATTTTTATAATGTTAATGTGACAGAATAATACATAAAGACGGCAATTTTGTGACAGAGAAAAATAACTTTATTCGTAATATAACGACAACCACTGTATTTAAGTCTTTTTAATATTTATATGTCGTACACTTTAATTCGGATCATGACGTAACAAAAAATGTACAAACATTTCGAATTTTAAAAGTGCAGAAAGAATTAAAAAGAAAAATACGTGCGTAGATAAAAGTGAAAAATGTTCTCAGGCTTCTTACCTTTTAAAAATCTGTACTTCAACAAACGAAATCAACGGCATTTTGATTTTTGCTTGGAGTTAAGACACAAAGCGTTTGGAAAATAAAATAAAATAAGAAAACCTTATATCTTCCTTTTGCCATAAAGATGAGTGTAAAAGTGAAATATTGAAAAAAATTGAGGAATTGGATATGAAAGAAAACCCCCTTGGCCTACTCCTACTTTTTGTGTCCCCGGGCACCGCCACTACCGGCGCCAGATAACCAGCCAAGCGAAGATTTTCCTGATGCAATCGGTTCTTCCATCAAAATTCCAGCCCAACCCTTATCGCTAGTCGCCAAAAGTAAGGTTTTATCACTTTTTACTTTCCTCGGACGATCATGACGTACGTGGGCGGACGGTGGACAAGATTAAGGGGTACGTCACTTTCGGAAAGTCCTCTTCCTCATCTTTTCTTCTTGCTTGAGGGGTCTTTTTCTTCTCCTTATTCTTCTTTGGGCTTTCACGCAATTCTCCCGAGATGTGATGAAACTTGCTGTTTGACTGATTAGATTAATTTTGGGATATTTTTTGTTTTATTATTTTTAATTCTAGGTCCTACTTTTCTTAATATTAGGGTCATTAAAAAAATATATATTATTCTCAGCTTTATCTTAAAAGTTTTTAATGGCTAATGTTTATTTTAAATTTCGCGCTTAAAGGTTCAGTTATTTTCAAAAAGATATTTACTTTTTAGTTTTGGCTGAAAAAAGTTTTAAATTATTCGTGTTTAGTTGTTAGTAATAGTTTACAGTTCGTGTTGTTAGTAATAGTTAGTTTTTAACAGCTCGTGTTTTTTTTTATTTATTTATTTTTGCTCAAAAATGTTTAATGATTTTGAAAAGGTTTAAGTTTTCAATTTTATCTTAAAAGTTTGTAATAGTTCGTGCTTAGTTTAAATTGCCCTCAATAATGATTAATAATTTTGAAGAAAAATATTTTCTTTTCAAATTTATTGTTTAACGCTTTACTATTTTTGTTTAACTAGTTAAATTGTGCGCGAAAATGATCAATGTGTTTGAAAAGGTATTTTCTTTTCGATTTTATCATGAAAGTTTTTAATAGTTTATGCATAATTTAAATTATACGCAAAATGTGTCAGTTATTTTTTAGAAAAAAATTTCATTTCAGTTTTATCTTAATTTTATTTAATAGTTCATATTTATTTCAATTGCGCATAATAATATTCAATGACTTTGAAAAAGTATTTTCTTTTAGTCTTATCTCAAAAGTTTTTAATAGTGCATGTGTATTTTAAATTGTACGCACGCAAAAAGTATCAGTTATCTTGAGAAACTTTATTTTTTCAGTCTTCTCTTAAAAATTTTATTTAATAGTTCATTTTGGTGTTTGTTTTCTTTAATGTTCAATGATTTTGGAAAGATAATATTTTCTTTTCCATTTTACCTTGAAAGCTTTTAATAATTTATGTTTGTTTTAAATTGCACATAAAGTGAAAAGCCAGAAAAAAATAGATCATTTTTAAATGAGTCATTTTTCTTGATTGTAACGAGAAATATATGATTTATTTTCTAGAAAACATTTTTGATGTAACTAAATTAATATTGTATATTAAAAAAATGTAGAATAAACAATGACAGTTCTTTTAATAGGCAATAAAAGCTAAATAAATTGACTTGTGTAGTTTAGTTGTCTAAACTATCAAAAAAATCGAATCAATTTTGAACCGTAATATCAAGCATATCTGCTGTCTCCTTTAATAAAGTGTTGAATTGATTTTCGTTTTTCTCCAAATTACACCATAGTAGCTTGTAATCAAGTTGAATATAGCATAATTTTTTACGATAATATGGTTCAGTTTGGTATCGTATTGCGGTTCGACTAAATTGTGGTTTTGTGCTCGGGTAATTTTTAAAATATGAACTTTTTAAATATTTTGTTAATCAACAATATGTACAGTGCTCAAATAAATAAGTGGACCACCCTTAATAACTTTTGATCTAAAGATCGGATTACTTTTTTTTGTTGAGGGCTTCGGATTTCTGACCATCAAAATAAAGGAGGGAGCCGCAATCTGGAAAATATGGTCCCCATAGTTTGGTGAGGAGATCGGGAAAAAAATTGGACTCCTTGATGTTAATTTCACTTTTTGCGTATTTCATCATATCTCGGAAACTTTTTAAGCGAAATGAAAAATTTTTGCACACAATTATAAAATTTGTTTATCTGAAGAATAGTTCCATGCTAAAAATAAACTTTAGTAAGTATTTATTATTTTATACTAGTCGAAAAAATTTTGAATTGCAAGGTATACAGTTTCTTAAATCATTTTAAAGAACGTAATTTTAAATGGCAAATTACAAAATTTGAGTGAAATCGTTCGAATAGTTTCTGAGAAATCATATTTTCCAAAAGCCGTATTTTTTAAAATTCGTGCTACTATTCGTATTCGTACTATTCTACTTGAAATGATGCATTCCACTTACTTGAAAAAAAATTATTTCTTAGAGTATAAATAAGATAATTTCAATGATTCAATCCATAACACCAATTTAAAAAAATTTATTGTAATTTCTGGTACTTTAAATTTTATTGGTTTGTATTATCTTTCCGGCGAATAAATAATCAAATTTTAATCTGTTCTGTAATTGCCCTCTTTGTATTTGTGTCCATATTTGCTCTCGGATGATCATAGAAAATGATCATAGATAGGCTATTATAATGGAGGTGAATACCTTTTCTTGACAGCTACCATCGTTAAGGAAGTCGCCAAATACTGCTTTTTTTTCCACCCAGTTCTTTCTATTGATGAAAAGTCAAATCCAATTTCATTAATAGCTCGCCAAAAGAAAGAATAATACTAGATCAAACCACGAGCTTCAAAATAATGGGGGCATTAATATCTAGTATCAACCAACTACCACCCTTTTTTTTTTTCCTTTTCATATTGGTAGCAATGTCGAATCTATCCCTTTATTATCTCCCTCTTACTTTCATCATAGTATCTGTGCTTTCTACTCACCGCGGAAGAAAAAAAAGAAATAAAATAAAAGGAATCCTAGAACAAAATAAAATAAAAAAAACTGCTCTTGGCGTCTTTTTGGGCATCAATCAGTCAGGGTATCCATTATGTGAAGGACTGATACAAAATCAATATAATGGCCACAACGCCCATTTCATGCCCAAAGATCTTGGAAAGAGTTGGGGGGGGATTCAATGTGTGGGGGAAAGAAGAGATCATATACCATAAATCCTTAGTTATTTGAAGCTTTTTCCCATAACTATCTGCCATTGTCTGGAAAAGAGGATAAAAATGATAAAAGAACGTCGCCAAACGAGACAATGAGAACAAAATGTGTTCATTTTTTGTAGTCCTTAATTATCCTTTTTGAAGGTGATGTTCGGTGCGTGAGAATTTTTCTGTGTTTTGTGGATTCAGTAAGTTTTGTATGATTGATCTCTGTTGAATACAAAGCGGTGAATATTTGCCGTGTCCTGCATTTTAGTGTCTGGTTATAAATGTATTACTTTATATTGTTTCATGTAAGTTTTTGAATTGTGTTTGAGTTGTATAAAAAATAATAATAATAAAACCTATGGAAATTTGTATGTTCAGATGAGTACGGGTTTTTATGCGAAATGTGTTTTAATAAAGTTTCGCAAAGAGTAAAATTAATTAAGTTTCAAATCAAAATATCATTTGAAATAATGCGTATTAATAAAATCTCTTAAACGAAACATCGTATTATAAGTTTCACGTAGGCGAAATCGTGAATGGAAAAAACTCGTGCTGCAAAAATGCCTTTTCTCATATTTTTCGACGGGATATTCTAGTCCTTTGATATTTTGTTCACATGAGGTTCTATCCAAGCAAGATTCTGTTCGTTCAATGCTCTGTTCTTGTAAGATTCTATTCAAGACAGGTTATATCCTCACAAAATTTCTGCCCACACAAAGCTCTGTCCAAACAAGATTTTGTGTCAGGTAAGGTTCTTCCGAAATACTCTGTTCATGTGAGGATCTGTTTGAGTGAAATTCTATATTCACGAGATTGTGCCCGGGAGATTTTTCTTGGGTTCAATTTTCTTCACGCGAGGCTTTGCACAAGTGAAATTATATACACACTAGGTTCTGTCGTAGCAAGATTCTGCTAACGCGAGGTTGTATCCTAGCAAAACTCTGAAGTTCTGCTCAATTATAATTTTGTTCACTCAAAGTTTTGCCCGAGAGATCATGTTCACGGGAAGTATCTGATCGAATAAGATTCTACTCTCGTGAGTTTCTAACTTAACAAGAGCTATTCATGTAAGGTTCTGCCCTAGCAATATTCTATCCATGCGCTATCTTAGCAACATTATATTCACGCGAGGTTCTGTTCTTGTGATTTCTTTTTTGAAGCTCTGTCTTAAACAAGATTTTGTGTCACGTAAGGTTCTTCCGAAATACTCTGCTCATGTAAGGATCAGTCTGAGTGAAATTGTGTTTTCATGAGGCTGTGCGTGAGAGATTTTGCATGGGTTCAATTTTATTCACTCGAGGCTTCGCACAAGTGAAATTATATACACACTAGGTTTTGTGGTAGCAAGATTCTGCTAACGCGAGGTAGTATCCTAGCAAAACTCTGTTAACATGAAGTTCTATTCAATTATAATTTTGTTCACTCAAAGTTTTGCCCGAGAGATCATGTTCACGGGAAGTATCTGATCGAGTAAGATTCTACTCTCGTGAGTTTCTAACTTAACAAGAGCTATTCATGGGAGGTTCTGCCCTAGCAACATTATATTCACGCGAGGTTCTGTTCTAGTGAATTTTTGTTGAAGCTCTGTCCACCTAAGATTTTGCTCGCCAGAGATTTGCTAGGTTGTATTCTAAAACTTAACATGAAGTTCTGTTCAATTATAATTTTGCTCACTCAAAGTTTTGCCCGAGAGATCATGTTCACGGGAAGTATCTGATCGAGTAAGGTTCTACTCTCGTGAGTTTCTAACTTAACAAGAGCTATTCATGGGAGGTTCTGCCCTAGCAATATTTTATTCACGCGAGGTTCTGTTCTAGTGAATTTTTGTTGAAGCTCTGTCCACCTAAGATTTTGCTCGCCAGAGATTTGCTAGGTTGTATTCTAAAACTGTTAACATGAAGTTCTGTTCAATTATAATTTTGCTCACTCAAAGTTTTGCCCGAGAGATCATGTTCACGGGAAGTATCTGATCGAGTAAGATTCTACTCTCGTGAGTTTCTAACTTAACAAGAGCTATACGAGGTTCTGCCCTAGCAATATTCTATTCATGCGAGGTTCTGTTCTGGTGAATTTTTGTTGAAGCTCTGTCCACCTAAGATTTTGCTCGTCCGAAAGACTGTTCATGCAAAGGGTCTTCTCAAAAGAGATTTTGTTAATTTTCTGGCCTTGAAAGATTCTACTCTCGCGTTTTTCTGTCTTAACAAGATTCTGATAATGTTAAAATCCTGCCCATCAGATTCAGTCCATACGGGGTTCTTCCTGATTGAGTGAGATTCTGCTCTTTGTCTGTCCAAGCAAGTTTCTATCTAAGCAAAGATTCTGTATGCGTAATATTTTGTTTCTGCTTTTTAATGACCTCCGAACTCTAATTTATTTTTAATGAATCATATATATATTACTAAGAAGATGAATAAATTTAATTAGAGGCCATCGTCTACCAAAGCTAAATTTAGCTTAGTGACTTAAGTGAGTGAAATATGTCATTTTTATCAGCATGATAACCTTTATTTTGATTATATAGAGATTGTATTGGCAATAAATTCTGATTTATTTTTTGTTGTACGGATATCTTAAGTACAGACTGTAAGTAAAACCAAATAAGCTATTTCTCTTTTCGCTTAAAAATAAACGTTCCTTTTTTAAAAAAACATTTTCTAAACTAAATAAACAAAAGTAGTGCATAAAGTTTCTAACTTTTCTTTATTTCTGGTTGCGTGACCATATATGGTGATCCACTCTGCGACACTTTTCCACTCGGATTCGAAAAGCGCTCCAGAAAAAGAAGGTTTTGCTTCATAATAAAAGACGCTGAACAAACACAAACGCACGATAAGGCTTTAAGATGTCTCGTAAACAACTGAAAACGGGTGCGAATGCATCCGCAATTCTGAGCGCTTAAAAACCCCACACCTCCCCAGACCATAATAGTTCCTCCTTAGTCTTCGCTTTCTGTGCACATTCTCACAAAACAAAGAAGAAAGAAAGACGCATAAAAGTTTTCTAAATGAGAAGTTTAAATCTCTCGTGTGTCCGGATACGGACTGAATTTTTTCCTCTAAATTGAAACATCGTCGACTTTTCTAGAGTCTCTCTGAAATGTTGGACTGCATTCTGGGTATTTTCTCTTTTCTCCACTTGCGGATATCCGGATGAAATTCAAGTATCTTTCAATTTAGATTTCGTCTGAATTTGTGTGTTTATTTTACTGATGAAAAACTATATAACTTCGAATCTATTTCATCGACCTGCTAAAACATCTTCTGATTGCCTTTTTTTTATTTTTTTTATTTTCTCCAAAAATATTTACTTCCCAGTATTGATTCCGAACTTATAATATATAATAAATTGTCCGAATTTATTATTATCATTTTTAAGTAAGTAAGAAATGCACATTTGCGTATTGAAAAGTAAACTAGGGTTTGGGATTTGAAGATAGTGAAAATTTTGTAACATTTCTATGACGTTTTCATTTAGATTGAGCTGCCCAGGGTAGAGTTTTTAATTACTACAGCTTGGTCTTCATCAGGTTGGATGTCTGTTCGGATTGCACTTTCTCCAATTGTATTTCCACGCATGACTCTGTAGTTTGGAAGCGTGGTGCGGAGACCGCGTGTTTGCAACAATAATTTGCTTTTTCAATTTCAATTGTGTAGCTCACGTATGTTTTCATATCATCACGAAAGCTGAATCTCAGTCCGTCGTCAATAGCCAATTAGTGTCGCTCTAATAAAACAATCAAGACAAAATGAATCCATTTTTTAAAAAAAAATTTAAATGTAGGTTTGGTTGATTTGGGAATGGAACCTCTTCTAGTTAAAATTGGAATTATCAGATTTGTTTATTTTCATCATCAAGCTTTCATATCTCCAACCAATATAAATTCACTGGTAATATATCATTTTTGTAGGCTTTGGTTTTGTTCTTTCGTAATTTTATTTTGTTTTCGATATTTCAGGGGTTTCGATAAAGAGTTACATAATACTTTTTTAAAAAAAACTGCTTCGAGTTATTGCATAGTGTTATGAAAGAAAATTCATATATTAAGAATTCACTAAATACATTAAGATGCAAACGAATTCAATGAAAAAAAAAATACATTAAAAGTTACGTACATTAAATAATACTTGACTTGACTATTCATAACGATTTAGATATTAAGTCACTATTTTCAATGCGACTAAATTTAATTTTTCAACAGCTACTTTTGTTTGTTTAATCAGTTTTTTTAATTCTTTTGTAACATATGCATTAAAAACCTCTTCATTTAAAAATATTTCAAATAGAACATTTTAACATTTATTTCGAATAGAACATTTAGAACCTTTAAAAAAAATCTATTTCAAATAGTAGTCGCCTCTCTTCTTCAACTTTGAACGATAACTTTGAAGAGAATTATCAAAATTGAATCCGTTCTTTATTAATTAAAATTTTAAAAAAATATCAAAATCTGTTTTTTAGGTTCCAGGCCTTAAAAATAATGTAAACCGCTGACCTTTTTATTCGATTCCCCACTGCATGTTATCCTTTATCTTTTGCAAGGAGAAAATATTATCAGCAGACGGGGAAGGGAAACAAAAGCTTTTATATTCTCTCCCAAAAGCAATAGTGTATCCTGGAAAAGTTACCTTCCAAAAGACAAAACGATTTTCCCGACCCCTAGGTTACGAGCTTACATAACTCAGTACTCTTCCAGAAAACCTGACTGCAACCGTAGAGAGATGTCTCCTTTGCAGAACCTTATAATTGCGAAGTGACAAAAGGGAAAATTGTAAATTAAGCCTAGTCGCTAGTCATTAAAAAGATGGGGGAACGGTGGCGTGTGACGCCAGTAGGGTGACTGGCACCCCCTCCCCGATATGCTTGTTTCTACGGGCAAATCGAAGTGATGGAGAAAACTACTTTAGTTCGAAAACAGTGAGAGAGAGAAATACAAATTTAATTAAATGTGATATTTCTGCACAAACCTGTTTCTATAGAGTTCTATCTGAGTGTCATTATTTTGGCGATGTGATTTCTGTTCTGCGAATATGCGCCAAAATGTATTTTACGTGTTGTGGAATAAATTTAAAGCTGGAATTTTTTGATGATGTTCACAGTTGAAGAATTTATTAAAATATTTGGTTTCTGCATTATGCCAAAATATCAGGGAGCGTTTTTAGATATTAATCTCCAAAGATACTATAAGAAAATTTTAAATTCTCGAATAAAGTAGAAAATTCCAAATCTGAATTAGTTTTCCAAAATTATTGATATAATAATCGTTATCAAGCTTTACATATGATTGTGTTAGTAAAGAAATATTTTGGTAGAAATGGTGTTAAATTTTATGTTAGCAATGTTTTAAAAATTTGACGAATTTCATACTACAAATTGCAGTATGAAATTCGTTAGAATGAAATTCATTTCAAAATTGCAGGGAGCTTTTTTTAAATATTAATCTCCATAGATTCTATAAGAAAATTTTAAATTCGCTAATTAACTAGAAAATTCCAAGTCTGAATTAGTTTTCCAAAATTATTGATATAATA
Organism: Parasteatoda tepidariorum; assembly: GCF_043381705.1. Taxonomy (NCBI): domain Eukaryota; kingdom Metazoa; phylum Arthropoda; class Arachnida; order Araneae; family Theridiidae; genus Parasteatoda; species Parasteatoda tepidariorum. Next base: position 33,900,020 of record NC_092209.1, on the reverse strand, counting down.
ATCGTGATCAAACTTTGCATATGATTGTGTTAATAAAGAAATATTTTGGTAGAAATGGTATTAAATTTTATGTTAGCAATGTTTTAAAAATTTAACGAATTTCATACTGCAAATCGCAGTATGAAATTCGTTTCAAAATTGCAGGGAGCTTTTTCAAATATTAATCTCCAAAGATACTATGAGAAAATTTTAAATTCGCGAATTAAATGGAAAATTCTAAATCTAAATTTTACTTTTCCAAAATTATTGATATAATAATCGTAATCAAGCTTTGCCTATGATTGTGTTAATAAAGAAATATTTTGGTAGAAATGGTGTTAAATTTTATGTTAGCAATGTTTTAAAAATTTAACGAATTTCATACTAATGAATAGTTGTTATTAAAGAAATAATTTTTTCCTCCTTCCACTACCCACCTGGGCATCATACTGGTATCTGAAGGGCAGATTTGTTGGCCACTCTTTCAGGGGCACCAACGTTGCTCCCACAGTAAGGACAGATAGTACAGAGAAGGAAAGAACATACATGCCTTTCTCGGGATTCGAATTCAAAACCTTTCTGATGTAAGGGCAGTTTCCTTACCCTTACACGGTCGACTTAAAGAAATAATTCAAGAGCCAGACTTGTGATTCAAAATTTTGGATTGGAAATGAAACGGTCTCGACCTAGATCCGTTTTTGCTACACGGACACTGGCTCAACTCAAATAGTTTCCGTTTTTCGATAAATAATTCAAGAGCCAGACTTGAAATTATATTTGGTTTAGAGAGGAGACGAGCTCAGCGTGAAGTTATGCCTGACACACTAACTCCTGCTTAACACGAATAGTGTCATAAAAATGCTTATGCACTTGCTTAACATTATAAGAGAACGAATTCACAGGCCAGACTTGAGTTTCCAATATTAGGTTTAGAAATGAAACAGGCTCAAGAATTTAACAGTCCGACTTGAGTCTCCAATATTCGGTTTAAAAATGAAGCAGGATCAAGAATTTAACAGTCCGACTTGAATTTCTAATATGTAGTTTTGAGATGAGACAGACTTGAGTCTCCAATATTCGGTTTAGAAATGAAGCAGGCTCAAGAATTTAACAGTCCGACTTGAGATTCTAATATGTAGTTTTGAGATGAGACAGACTTGAGTTTCCAATACTCGGTTTAGAAATGAAGCAGGTTCAAGAATTTAACAGTCCGACTTGAGATTCTAATAAGTAGTTTTGAGATGAGACAGACTCAAAAATTCAAGAGCCAGACTTAAGATAGTATTTGGTTTAGAGATGAGACGAGTTCAGGTCGAAGCTGTATCTGTATCGTTGCTTAACGCGAATAGGTGTCTTTATAAGAGAAAGAGTTCAAGGGCCAAACTTGTAATTCCAATATTTGGTTTAGAGATGAGACAGGCTCAAGAGTCAAGCTTGAGAGTCCAATAATTGGTTTAAAGTTGAAATAAGCTCAACTAGGATTTGAGACTCTGACACTGGCTCAATATGAATAGTTGCCGTAATTAGAATAAATAATTCAACAACCAGATTTAAGATTCCAACATATAGTTTAAAGATGAGCCGGGGTCAACCTAAACCTAAATCTCATTCGGGATCAAACATTTGGTGTTGTTTTCGGTGTTATGATCGATTTATCGTATACAAATACTTTGAAACTTACGAAAATTATGTATGTAGTATGTTTTAAGCTAAATTTAGTATTAATATGGTTAAAGCAAGCCAATACCATTATACTGATAACTTTAAAATGACTCTTAATATTTTTTTTATTTAATCTAAAGGGATTCTTAAATATGCATTTTGATTTTATAGGCAATCTCTCTCGGGAAGAAATTCTTTTTATTTTTCTTCTACTATTTTAAGAGACTTGTGGCATCATTCGCACTAAGCATTTTACTATCACTTTTACAAATTGACACCTTTCATAAGAAATTTTACAGCACCATTTCAGCAAACCTTTTGAAAACCCTTTTTCCGACACCATTCATCCAACATTGAATTTCAAATGATTCTTCTATACTCCAGCGATTAACTCAACTGCGCACCTGCATATTTTTTGCTTCTTTTTTGGAAGAACCATCTTTGGCTCTTCATAGCAAATTTTGAAGCTTTCAGTCTTGTATTATAAAAAAAGGCGATATATTTCAACGTCATGCATTTCTTTTTGGCGCATTTGGCTCGTAAAAATGAAGAAACTCTCTCGTAAAAGTCAGAGTGAGGCGAGGAATTTTTATGAATCTTTTTTTTTTCCGAAACGCGCGTCCGCTGTGTGCGCCATAAAGTCGATGACGTCCACGGCTTCATGTTTACGGCTCTTTTAAGTTAGGTCCGAAGAATGAGATGTATAATGCTTGTTGAAAGGTTTCTATTCTCATTTCTGTTTTGTTAGGAATGCTGCTCTTTTATTTAGAGAGCTGTGTGGGGGAGCGGGGTTGCGATCTCGCGTGATTTGCATATCGTTTTCTCTTAAAATAGTGGATCAATAAACAAACTTCATGCTATAATATCGGTACCATTTAAGGTAATGCTTGTGAGGGAAAGAATCGGTTAAAATTTGTTGTATTGAAATATAATTTTATGTCAGAGAAAAGTTAATTGCAAGTAAAAAAGCAAATGAAAAAAAAAATTTAAAAATTGCGATTGATGTAGTTATTTTTTCTTATCAAACTGAAGAAGAAAGTTTATGTATTGTTTTTTGGTATTAATGTACAAATGTCGTGATGGAGCAATGTTCCCCAAACTTATGACTTTTGCACACCCCTTCTTAACTTTTCGTAGCGCTGTGTACCACTAATAAAAAAATTAATGTATTTTTTTACTACAAAAAAATTGCACATAAATTAAAAATCACAACGGACTGTTGACACCACTGTTAACTCTGCAAAAAATAGCCAATAGAAAAATACGTAATAGTAAATTTTCATGGCTAACTTTATTTTTAAATAAAAAATTTTGAAAATTTCGTTTGTTACAAGATATTTCGCATAAGAACGCATACCCCCTCTAAAATTTTCCCGTACCCCTGGACCACACTTTGGGAAACACTGGATCTGGGAATCGAGCTTTCGCCTTCCAATAAGGTGAACCGGGTTCGAATCTCAGCGATGGCTGGTCGATATGAATTTCGCATCTGGCTTGCATCGACCACAGTGCTGATATGAAATATATTCAGTGGTAGACGGATCATGGGTTAGAGTCCCCTTGCCGTCAGGTTAACCGTGGGAGGTTCTCGTGTTCTTCCTCTCCATGTATCGCAAATAAGGGTTAAATCCATCAAAGAGCTCTCCTCGAAGGCAGATTTCACCCAATACTTGATAATCAATAGTTCCCTTACCTTCTGGATTGGTTTCAAAATTACGAGACTACGGAGTTGAACATAAATAGTCGTAAACTAAAAAAATTGGGTTGACTGTTCAACGACCATTATAAAAAGAAAAATATCTTGAAGGTTTTTTTTTTTAAAAAAAAACCGTTATATTGCCAATTAGTTAACTTACCAATTTAAATATTTTTATTTTTTTAACATAAATAAATGTAAGAAATTAGATGATATTTCTCACTTAAACAGAGTTTTCTGTATTTTTAAATTTCATACAGTATCAACGATTTTAATCAAACAGTTTGATTAAGCGATTTTATTACTAATTAGTATTTTTTTTTTGTGAAGAAAACTCATTTATTTCGTACGACTGATTGTGGAAATATATGAATGAATCGTAGTACCTTTAATGATATTTTATTTTATAACCATCCAGGAGCAACGGATCAAATTTTGAGTTTACGACTATCAATATTCAATTCCGTGAGCTTCTAATTTTAATGATAGAAAATTTGGTACACGTGTACCACACATATGAAGCTTTAATTTTAGAAGGGAAACCATCTCAGAGTAGGAGTATGCCCATTATTATTCAGTAGTAATTAATTAATTCCTATTAGTTTAGTAATTAATCAATTGTCATCCATAAGATTTTGATAGTTAATCCTTAAAATTGTTCTTTGTAGCAACGTTATTATTAATATTCAAAATAAGATGTTTTTGTCAATTTTGTAAAATCATATTTATTTTTAAATGATATAAGGAATAACAAAGATAAATTATATATATACTTGAGATTCTAATATGT
>NC_092209.1:33815967-33895856 GCF_043381705.1 Parasteatoda tepidariorum | reverse complement strand
TATTAATACAGAGTAGAATATTATTCTAACATTTAAAAGAATAATGATGATATATTTATTTTTTTAAATATAAAGAAAAGTACGCTTTACTTTAATTATTTTTAGAGTAATAAATCAATTTTTGTTCTAATATTAAAGAATGTTTAATTGCGATAGCAAGGCATGCATTTCCCCCTGTGAAAAAACATCAGTTCTATGTATAGTTTCTCTATATTCTCTCCTTATTTTTTCCCGATCGATAATTAAATATGTGTGCGGTCCCTCCATCACTAAGTCACGCTTGGGGGACGACAACTTTAATGTCACTTTCGCAAGAGTTTTGTAGCCCACTATTGTTCTCCGATGCGTGTGTCTTTCCTCTCCTCGCTCGCGATTGGTCAAAACCTCGTTCAACCTCCTCCACCTCCAATTCTTCTCAACTCTGTCCAGTTTCTTCCTACCCTCTCTTTAAAGCATTGGACATTATGCAAATTTCACAATGTGTCACATTCTCATCAGCGCCACCTAGCGACGTCTTGAGACTTCTCATCAAGGAGTATTATAAAAAGATTAAAGCACTTGCTTACTACTTTTTCAACCCCTATAAAACAAACCAAAATCGTCACCTGGGATGCACCGTTATCTAAACATCACGCTATCAACGTGTCATTTTCTTTTTTTTTATTCTTTCTTCTTTTTTTTTCGTTTTGAAAGTTTAATACTGCACGATTTGCATTAAGATGTTGTTATAAAGCTGAAGAATCTCGAAATGACATTCCAAGGTAGGGGAATTAGGTGGTATTAATTTCCCCTACAGGAGAAATCTTACAGAACTGTCAAATGTTCTTAGTCCTGGAGGTTGAAATTAAGGAGATGTGGGAAAGGAGAATTTTAGAAACTAATTTAAACATGCGTTTATTTTATTTTCCCCGTGGTCCTTTATCGTTCATTAGAAAAGAATAAATAATTAGGTGTTAATTTCGTCCATTTGGTAAATGAAGCTTGATAATACATAGAAAAATAGCAATTCTTAGTATGAAATCGAAATACTTTTTTTTCCTTCAAAGTTTCTTTTTTTCTTTCTTTTTTATTTTGTAATGAAAGAAAATCGCTGGGAAACGTGACTTTTTCATCACAATAGTTCCTTTTTATGTTTATTTAGTTAACGCTAAATTTTAGTTGTTTCGTATCTTTTTTTTTTTTTTTTTTTTNGATTTAATTCATTTCAAAGATTTAATTTTTTTTTTTTTTTTTTTTTTTTTAATTATGCGCGATTATTCTGAATGAGTTTAAGCATAAAGAACTTATAAATCAGAATAATGAATTGCAAATCAGAAGAATTTAAGTCAGACTGAACACTCAAGTTTAATTTATTTCCTGTTGGCCTTTATCGTTCATTAAAAAAGAATCAATAATTTGGTATTAATTTTATTCATTTGATAAATCAAACATGATAATACAAGGAAAATTGGTAAATCTTGGTTAGGAATTGGAATAATTTCCTACCCGGGGTTTTTAGCTGCTTAAATTTCTTTCTGTATTTTTTTTTCCTTGTAATTATTGAAAAGCGCAGGAAAAAGTGACTTCCTGTATACGATAATTCTCTTTTGTATTTATTTAACTTTGAATTTTACTTACATCATATCTTATCTTAAATTATGCATGATGAATCAGTAAAAATCAGAATGAAATCAATAAAAAAACTGATGAATCAGAATAATGAATTAAAGAATCGGAAGAATTTTTATCGGAATGAAAACACATCGGAACACCATTCCAACAAAATATTTACAGACAGTACGCAGTTCTTACTTAGTACACCAGGCGAAGACTATCAAAATTTTAAAGCCTATATACCCATTTTAAGCAAAACATACGTATAGTGCTCCCTTAATACAGATTTTTAGAATCCTTTATAAAATTAGTTTAGAAAATACACACAAAAGATTATAAAAAATAAAAAACTATCGAAATTTACCGAACCATTAACGAGGAAGATAAGTTTAAAAACGTCAAGACTATTTTGAGAAAAACCTCCTACTTTTATTAGTTAATTAAACTGGTTTTGTCTTCTTCATTTCATTTCATTTTGCCTTCCCTGATAGTTTATCGAGTAATTTTTTTAGTTCTATTGTTTCGATCCAGCTTAAATATAAATGCGCAATCCATAATCTGCATACCTTTTTTCAATTCATTTTGTCTAGAATTCTAAAACTATGTATTACAAAGCCCTTTTTATGATCTTTGCATTTTTCCGTAATAAGTACAAAGAAAATATATTTTCGCCTTGAAAACTGATAGCTGAACTTTAATAAAATCACAAAATGTTTTATTTATTGGTTGGATTTTATTACTAATATTGCACTATAGTTAGACTAATGAGTTATAAGAAACTATCTGGAATTCAGCCTTAGAAGGCAATCCTAGAGAATGTGCTTAATACACTAGGTATTGTTCAAATTATTATTATTTTTTTTAAAACAATGTGTTCTAATGACTTGTTCTGTTGTGTTAGATAAAGCGTTCTGGTATATTGATTATATTTTTTTAAACAGTTGTGTGGTATCTAAAAAAGTGTTCTGTTCTTCAAATTATAGGCTATTATAAGGTGTTGTTATCTTTATTATTATGAGAGATAGACTAGTTAGGAAAAAAAAACAGGTGCTAAAATGGTAAATGTTGAATCAATGTTAGAGTTTGTTATTTTGGAACAAATATTAACCAATTGTAAAACATTACTCAAAATAAGCCTCATCGGCGCACTTCTACTGCTGATTAAACTCGTGATTGCTCTCTTGTATAATCAATACATCTTTTGTTTCTCTCAGAATAATGTTTCGCCTAATTGGCGAGAGCTCAGTTAGGAGATTTACTGAGCAAGTAAAAGTTCCGAAACCAGTTTTAGAAGCAGTCTTAAGCTTGAGATGATGCGGTACACAAAGCCCTTCATTACCTCCCGTCTTTCTAATTCAACCTCCCCGTCTCAATCCTCTTCAATGCATTTTAATGCATTGCATTAACCAGTTAGTTAATGAACAGAGACAACCAAACCATTAGACTCATTTGTGGAAGATACAAACGAATCCCAGAAGCACACTCAAAAGCTACCGCTTTGGCGATCAAAGATTTAGTCAGCTCCTTTTCGAGGAAAATACATTTGGAAACACATTAACCGATCAGACTTTTCACGGGTGAGTCGCTTTCCAAGGAACGATAGAAGAAGGATTTTTCTGTGCATCCTCCCTCTGACCCAGATCTAGCACCGTTCCCCACCCTTTTATATAGAAGGCATCCACAATTTATCACTATTCCTTTTTAACTGGCGACCATTGATGGGCGCCAATGCTTGTGTTGCTATTGATTCCGAGTGTCCCGGATGTTGTCGCCATTTGGCGGCAGAAAAACATCAAAAAGATATCACTCCCATAGTTTTGAAGGTTATTAATTAAAGAAAGTTTCGGGTGGAAAAATGGTGCGGGGTATTGCTACATCGAATGGGGAAAGTGGGGATGCTCCCCCGATAATGAAAGATGTGTCTCTGACAGCGTGCTCTCTGTGAGATATAAGGACTTATCGATTAACGTGAGGGATGTCGGACCTGCATGTCGGACGATTGATCACGTGGGTTGGGACATTGGCAGAAAACAGATGAGTCGGATAGTAGCTTATTAACAAAATATCGGACTCTATTATTTGTATCGACATTGTAATAATAAATTGCTAGGGACCAAGCTTTGTTTCCTTTTAATTGTGTGAACCGTTAAAATTTCAAAAACAGGTGACTATGGCAAAACAGATGGCTGTTTTCTTTTCTGAGAAAGTATTCACAAAGTTTGGGTGCGTTTCGTTCTTCTCTTAAGTTAGCATCGAAAATATTAAAGTTTGAACTGTTGTCTTATCAATTAAAGATGAGATAATAATACTTTATGGAAACTGTTCAATTTTCAACGAATAATATATTTATAAAAATTTAGAACCACTTAAAACGTGAGAACTAGTTTTGGCTAAGCGTTTCAGTAAAAAGTTTTAATTTCCATGCGAGAACTTATTTCGGTTAAAAAATTTAAAAACATTATAAATGTCAAATTTCATGTTGGATAAGCGAAAGTATAATGTTGTGGCGAGTATGCATATAATTTAGTTAAAACTTAGCTAAAACTTTAAAAAAAAAAGAAAAATCCCTTCTAGTGAAGTCCCACTGAGGTGCCCCAAGGTGACTGTGTGATACGAATTCTCCTCATAGCACCGTGCTGACGTAAAATATCCTCAATTGTAGACGAATCATGGGTTTAAATCTCCTTACCCACGAGCTAGCCGTGGGAGATTTTCGTGGTTTTCCTCTTCATGTAATGCAAGTGCGGGTTTAATCCATGAAAAAGTCTTCCACGTAGGCTAGTTTGACCCTATGCTTGATCCCGGAATTTGCTTGTCTTTTGATTTGGGTTCAAAATTACAAGGTTACGGAATTGAATATTGCTAATTCGTAAACTCAGAATTGGGTCCGCTGTTTTATATATATATATATATATATATACTAGGGGGCTCAGCCCTCTGTTCGCTACCACTCACCAACCCCCATGATTGCTTCACAATAATTGTCTTTTCTTGGCAGAAAACAGTTTTTCTACTAAAGTTAAAATTATTCACTTAACATGTATGNTGGAGTAAACATATATATATATATATTCTTACGATTTATAAATTGACAATTGACTGATGAATTTTTTCAGTAAAAATTAATTCAATATTCTTAAATAAATCGAAAGTTAAATACAGATATTCAATTTCATATTATTCAGAAAAATTAGAATTAGACTAAGTAGAATTAATTAAAAACGCAATTCTTTTATTTCCTTTTATTAAATAAAGTCAATGACAGTTTAAATGCTTTAAAAAATCGCTTCCTTGCAAACAACATTTCAAATCCAAGTTAGTTTCAAAGAGCTATCAAAGTTAGAAAAGTTAGAAGCAAACAACTCAAAAACCTTTAATGTCTTTTGCTTTAACGCAACTTTGCACCTAACTTTTCAGTTAAGTGCCGAGTCTAACATGACGTTTCACGAAAGCTTCCTTAAATACCTGAACGTTAAATTCGCACTTTAACGACCACAGATTGTGCTGTTGAGTACGTCACAGTATACGTATTTTCCCTCCATTATGAAGAATGTTTATTGTTCGCAATTTAGCCAGCAAAACAATTGAAGTGTACGGAGATTTAGTGCTAAAAAGTTCTGATGTTGTTATTATTTTAGCTATGAAGTGTAAAACAACACTTTTACCTTTTTTTTATACTATTGATATTAGTATAAGTTGTATAATTGCCGTTAAATTGAAAGATTAACAAAACATATTTTGTAGTTTAAATTTCACTTTCTTCCGTTTTTTAAATTTTTCTCTAAAATGTAACCCTTTGACGCAGAATTTTTATTAAAGATATTTTTCATACTTTTTTCACTATGCCGTATTAATTTTGGTGAAAAGAAATGAAAAATATTATCTTTAGTATTTTAATTTGTTATGGTAATGAAATACAGCATGAAATACCGGTGTCTTCGTTAAAGGTAAAATTTTCCAAACACGACTCACTTCCGAACAATTTTTTTTTTTTTTTAAATTTGCACTTATTTGAAGCAAAGCAGTTAATCATCATTGACATTTTTTTAGTTTACAAAATAATTTATTCATGAAATTTTGAATTGAAAGGGGAATAAAAAAAAATTAACTACTTTTTTTTAAATTTATATCTTACAAGGGAAACTAGGGAAGTGTGACTCGCCAATTTTGAAATAAACTAGTGGGATGTATGCCTTATGAGGAATAATTTTAGTGTGAAACATTCGTTTCGGCCCATTGAAGGTCCTGTGAGAGATAAAAAATAATTCAATATATAGAAAAATCGGTATTTTAATGCAGACTATTAGTTATTGTAATTGTCTCATACTCCAATTAATTTTGTGGTACTATCACGTACTATATAATGCATATTTATTGTCAAAATTGATTTCGAAAATTTTATATATCTGTAGTTTTTTAGAAAAACCTGTATTTTAAAAAAAAATTGGCATTAAATTTTCTTAATTTTTTTTTCTTCGAAAAAGTTTCCAAATTAATTGGAGTATGTAATTCCAAATCAATTAATTAATAAATAAATAATTAACAATTAATTAACAATTTTCTGATTTGCTTATTAATTTGAAAATTAATTAATTATCCTATTAATTACAAATTAATTGGATTATGAAACAATTACAATAACTAATAGTCTACATTGAAGTAATAAAAAACCGATTTTTCTATATATTGAATTATTTTTTATCTCTCACAGGACCTTCTAAGGGCTAAAACGAATGTTAAATAATTTATCAATTAGCAAATTAATTAATTATCCAATTAATTAGATTATGAGACAATTACAGTAACTAATAGTCTGCATCGAAGTAATAAAATACCGATTTTTCTATATATTGAATTATTTTTTATCTCTCACAGGACCTTCTACGGGCCGAAACGAATGTTGCCCCCTAAAATTATTCCTCATAAAGCATACATCCCACTAGTTTATTTCAAAATTGGCGAGTCACACTTCCCTAGTTTCCCTTGTTAGTAGAAATATAATTCTGATAATATAACATATTTTTTTAATTAACTGTTATACTGTTTTTATAATTATTAAAACTACCGAAATATATTTTTGCATGTAATAAGAGCATCAGAAAAATATAAATAAAAGGGATAGTGATGTCCCATCTGCATCAAAGAGTTAATATGATGATAAAATTTTTTAAATAAATTATTGGTTTATTATTATATTATGATTATTACAATAATTGGTTTGTTATTTAAAAAAAATATAATTGGTATTGATAATAACTCTAAATTTGAAATTATTATTTTTTATAAACAATCTCCGTATTTTCAATTCTTATTTTTTTTTCATTTGAAATTAAATTTAATAGGATGTTACACTACTAATACCTTATAGTTTAAAAAAACCCTAGTAAGCTTCAATTGCTTACAAAACCATCAATCCAAGCAGATTTGCGTAATCTGTCAAAGTGTTATTTTGAAAAAACACAGAAATAAAAATAACATTAAGGAGTCGATTATTTTCGATTGCTCTTTTAACTAAATTATTGCATGTCAAGAATCAGAATTCATTGAAAAAAAACCTGTTTATTTAAATAATGTATACTTAATGTTTGATTCTTAACTTAATTCAAAGTTAGCATAATTTAACTAATTTCAGGTAGTTTTCGCGTACTATGTTGTGTGTAAAAATACTGTAATAAAATCAAAAATTATTCAGATAACTGCAATATTTTGTAAGTTCTACATTAATATTTAAAAATTCTATTGAATTTTGAATTGAATGAAGAATAAAATCAGAAATTTTTTCCTATATTCTTATTATTTGAATTGAATGAAGAATAAAATCTGAATTTTTTTTTCTATATTCTTATTAAAATTTGAATTGAATGAAGAATAAAATCAGATTTTTTTTTCTATATTCTTATTAAAATTGAATTGAATGAAGAATAAAATCTAAAATTTTTTTTCTATATTCTTATTAAAATTTGAATTGAATGAAGAATAAAATCAGACATTTTTTTTCTATATTCTTATTAAAATTTGAATTGAATGAGGAATAAAATCGGAAATTTTTTTCTATATTCTTATTGAAATTTGAATTGAATGAAGACATTCACAAATCAGAAATTTTTTCTATATTCTTATTAAAAAGTAACGCCAAAAATAAACAGAGGTTTGTAATTGTTTTTAATAGCAATAAGCTGCTACGGTAATAGCTTTTAATTATTTATTTAGTATTTTAATACGAATTTACCCCCAAATGGAGTAAACATATTATAACTTCATATCTAACTAGCTAACATTTTAATTTCTTTAATCCAACTTAAAACGGGACCGAATTGTTTATTTATTTCTCTTAAATATACTTTTAAAATGTTTCTTAATCAAATATTATTAAATCTCTACTTACATTGCATAATGTTTTTCTAAATAGCGCAAAATTACAGTAATAAAAGTAATTATTTGCTTTATATAATTACGACATTTTCAAAACACAATTTTGATATCGTTTTTCGGATTTCGCGTAACTATATAATAAGGTCTAATTAGTTGCAACTGAATCTAATTTTAATATGTTTTCGCATAAAATAAAGAATACCTCGAAATTAGCGTGTTATGCAAATACCTAACTTATAAATTATATCCCCCTTTGCTTAAATGAAATACCACTAAAAATTTCTGAAATATGCTCTTTTTTTCCTTAAATTAATTTTCCTTACTTTTAAAAATTAAATAATTTGCTTCGAGTATTCATATTTATTGAAATATAATTTCCCAAATTTATTTTATTATTACCTTACTCTTTAAGAAAATCAGTCGTTATAAAAGATTATTGCAACTTAATTTCAGAAAAGAAAAAAAAGTAGCTTTTATTTTGTTACTTTACTAAGCATTACAGAAAATGGCTCTAATAACTCTTAAAAACAATTTCTTTTGAAACAGGGTAATTGTCGCGGAGGCCATTTTGAAAATTGTGAGAACATGCTCAATACACAAACTTCTCAATCAACGTAATTACATTGCACGCCGTTAAGCAACGGCGAGAGGACATTAAAGGCAAAGCAGTGCATTGTTCGATTCCTGGCGAAGATAATGGCGTATAATTGGCAGCCGAGCGTAGTTTCGAACGTCCAATTTAAAGACACAACAAAATTAATTGTATCATCATTTCTACAAACGGAACGACGCAGGGCCTGGCCATTATTGAGAACATTACTGACACTGGCTTGCAAACGATTTTCGAAACTGAAATCACACGATAATTCGCGATCGAAACTTTAGACTTTAAGATCATCATCAAGCAAAGATGGCTGCCGACAGCCGAAGTGAACACGTTGCCAGATGCAGCATACCGATATCTCGTCTGATGTGATCGAAGTATAAATGATGTTAGTGAGGAGCTCACGGTAAATTAATTGATTTAATTACTACTAATTACTAGTCTGTATATCTGTTTACGTATTCTTGGAGTCTGTTTAGATGTAGGGAGTTCTGAATTAATGTTTTCTTTAAGAATCACGCAGAAAGGAAACAGGCTTTTTTATTCTGTACTTACTGAATACCTGATTTTTGTATCGGGTGAAAAAAAAGTAAATTATCAATATATCAGTATACAATCAACAATACAAAATCATTCATAAAACTGAAAGGCATATTCGATGCAATTAGTTAAGCTAAAACTACTCTAATTTAAATTTTTATTATTTCTTGCCCTTTTGGGTTACTTTATACTATAGTTTGTCTAAAGTAAGAACTCCCCTAGCCATCCGTCTGAACCCGTGGCAGTGACTATGGTAACGAGGTACAACTATTTCTAGTAGGGGGTGGGATTATTGTTTATGACAGGTTTCAGCGAGAGGAAGGGAATATTTTTCTTCGGTCTACTGTGTTAGCCTTAGTGTTAAGAAAAGCAACACTCCCTGAAATGGACAATTCTTGTTTCCATAGCAGCAGACGGTGTCAGACTTTGTGGCGGGGGGAGTTCGAACCGTAGACAAACTATACCTTATTAAGCAAGACACGCTTTTAGAAGTTCATCTCTTCACAATAAAGATTAATTATATTCAGTATCATTCGGTGTAATACTACTGCTCTAGGTCAACTCCTGATAGCAGGGCTGATTGTGCTCCAGAAAAAATCCTGATTTCCGGAATTTTCGCTAACAGTGATCCGAAAGTTTCCGGAGATCGAAGGTCCAGACGTTTCAAAAAATCATTGATCACAGAAGTTTCCGGAAATCAAATTTTCAAAGATGGAGCTTAAAAGCACAGTTTATTTTATTTGTTTGTAAGGGAGAGCCAGAGAGATATTTTATAAGCTTATATTCATGATTAATATTCATTTTTTATCAGTAAGTAGTTGTTATAATCATAAACTCAAGAAAGAAAGACATATTTGTGAATTTTAATTGCTTCTCCAGGTCATCATAGGTATGTGTTAATGGTATAGGTATGTGTAAAAGTTTAAATATATTTTAAGTAAGCTAAGAAATATTGAGAAAAAGGAAAGAAAATTAACCTTGTTTAAATTTTTTTCTAATTTTTCAATTTAAACTGTTTTTTTTTTTTAACTCAAGAAGTTTTCCGGAATTTTGACTTAGGCTCACAATCACCCCTGTAATAGTCCAAAATTAATAAAATCAAAAATTTTCTTCTGTACCTACTCCTTTCGGTGGGCCGTATCAAAATTTGACGAATAATTTTACAATGGGATACCTGCAAGTGACGTAGTGTGGATATCGCGATCTTGATTGGTTGTTGAAACGTGGCATTTGTTCAAGCTAGCAACTGTTCTTTTCATTCTATTTCGAGTAATCCAAGCCCGTCAAGTATCATTTCTCTTAGGTGACACATTCTAAATTCTTTTACAAAGATTATTTCTCGAAGATTTCAATTCTTTCACTATATACTTAGACTTAACACAAAGATAACCACGAAGCCATGTGGAACATAAACAAACTAATTATGCGTCGAAGTTGCCAGGTACATAAAACAAAATTGTTATTATAAAATAAATAAGCAAATAATAAATCTAAGTTAAACAGAAAAAAAGCAGACGAGAAAGAATAATATTTCAACTAATTCGATGTTCTATACGGCTCTGTATTTAACTAACTTAAATTAACATTCTAACGTTAATTAACATTCTAACGTAAATTAACATTCTAACGTTAATTAACATTCTAACGTTAATTAACATTCTAACGTTAATTAACATTCTAACTTCTGTAGAGAAATTTAACTGAACTTTAATGCACCATTTTGCTGATAAAGATTAGCTGATGGTGACGTAATAGGTCACATGTGTGGGTATGGGAGGTTTTCTTCTTCTTAAGTGCTAGTATGCAATTGAAGGTTAGAAAACTATTTAAATTAGTCTATTTATAGGATCGTCTTTTTAAAATGTTATGCTCTGTTTCTCTCTTCAAAGTTGAATTAAATAAGTTTCTATTTACAATTACATACTATACTTTTTTAAATACTTATGAATTGAATATTTATTTAAAATGTTATTATTTTATAGGTATAAGGCTTAATTGTATCCAATTTTGAAACCCAATTAATAAAAAGTTTTATTTGTAAAACCTAATTTTTCGTTGTAAAAACTTGAACTAGATTCAAGTTTTAAAAAATCTAAAAGTATTTTCAATTTTATAATTGATTATAATACTTAAAAAATAATGAAAGAGCGTTAAATGTATTATACAAATTAATTATTTTGTTAAAAATTATACTTTAAAAAATATTTTAAAAGATTAAGACTTGAAAACTGTTTACAGGGTTTGATAAAGAGAAGAATGAAACAAATAACGCAGTTTAAATTGCTTATTATATCTATATTTCGAAAATAAGTGGGGAAATGGGCTATTTTATTTTTACCATTTTATATCCTTACCATGTCTATTCTTGAATCGGTGAACTTCAAGAAAGGTAAAAAAATTATAGTTAATAAAATTGGACTCTGTTAAATTCATAGCTGTTTATTATTTAAAATGTAGTTTTAAATTTTACATTTTTCATGTGTCATATTTTGATTTTATAGTTGATTTAGATTGAAATGAAATTTCGAAAATTTTATCTATTTTTATATTATTATACATCTATTTTTATATTATTATACATCTATTTTTATATTATTATACATTTACATATTATTGTTACCAACAATTATTATCATAAATTATATCTTATATGAATTAATGTTTTCTTGAAATATACGTGTTATCTGAGAAATTAATAAAAAACTATAGTTCGCAAAGAATTTCAAAATACTTCATTTTATAATCAGATTGAACACATCTTCTTTTATTTTACTTAAATTATGTACAAAAAGAAGAAAAAAGGATTGTAAGGTGAGATAGAAAAAAATTAATTGTCAAGAAAGTTCCTTCACGCTACAATTACCCTCCCATTTTTCTTTTGTAACCTTTTTTTTTTAGTTTGAAAGTAAAATGAAGGAAAAGTTTAAACTCTAACGAGGTCAAAGTTTCTTTTTTATATTTTGGCAACAAAAGACTCAACGATGTAAATCGTCTGTCCGTTAGTAGAAATTCTAAACATAATTATTTCTTGAAAAAAAATGGTTGTTTTTAGAGACTTAAATTTCAACGGATTTTTAAAAGAATGAAAGACAGTAAAAGAAAATATGCATGTCTAATTCATTTTAATTTTTTCATGATAAAATGCTTTATTCAGTTTTAAATAATTTGTAAGTTATCATCAATCAGTAAAATATTTGCTTGGAGCTGTTTTTCTGAAGAAAAAAAAAATCTCAGAAAGTAATTTTTTTAACAAATACTAAATAACTTGTTTTTCACCCGACTATCAAATTTCAAAAGCGTTTTTTTAAAGGAAAAAAAAAGGAGTAAATGATTTATTTCATTAATGAAAAAAAATTTAAAGATTTCGCTCTTAGTTTTTCTGCCAAAACATTTAGTTCATTATGCATTAGGCATTTTGAAAAATATCTCGGATTGTATTTTTTTTTTATAATAAATTCTAAATAAAAAGCTTTTCAACCGACTTTTAAATTAAATTTCAAAAGTTTTTTTTAGAAAAGAGTTAAATGATTTATTTTATTGATGAGAAAAATAAAAGATTTTGCTCTCAGTTTTCCTGCCAAAAATTAAGTCGTTTATCATGCATTTGCAACATAACTTGCAATTCGCATTATGCAATTTTGCAATATATTTTGATGAATATTTTTTACGGTAAATAATTTCTGTTGTATTTTACATGGTAGAAGGAAAAACATTTGCTAATTTCATTCTCATTTTAATTATAAACTTAATGTAAAAAAGATAATTTATTTATAGTGAATATTAAATTTAGAGGATACTTTTTTAATTCGATTCTATCTTTCGAAAGTTTATTTTATCCAACTACATTTTTTAAGATTTCTTGATCTTACGTCTTGATTATTCTATATATTATTCATTAAAACATTTTTATTTATGTTTTCTGATTTCGCTTATTAATACATTTTTATAATCGATTGTGGAAATGGAAATTTCAAGCACCTTTAGACATGCAGCTTGATGAATTAAGCTATAACAGAGCTAACTTGTCTCGCTTCTGATTACAAGTTTCTCTGCCAACATAGTCTTCTTGCAGTGAAACACTTTTACAGTAGTTGCACAAGAATTATATGAGGCGAGAGTTTTACGGAATCACAAGTGTTGTTATGAATAGTATTCTAAATACCGGTTATTTATTTTTCGTTAATTTTTTCGGCTAGTTCATAGAAAGTATCTTATTTGTTGAAAGTTATTCTCACAAAAGTATACTTTATTTATATTGAAGGCGTACTTATAGCGTACTTTGTACAGTTTTTCAATATAAAAAAAAGTGAAGTTACCAGGAACTAATTACATAATTTATAAACTTTTTTATTTATAAAATGTATGCATTTATGCTTTAAAGTAAGTATCATGATTTGAATACGTTTGAATACTGAAACATATCTAATAATTTAGTTATAGAATGATATATTATTTTTCTTTCTAGGATTCGGATTTGTAACTTTTGAAAATGAAGATGTCGTTGACAAAGTTTGCGAAATACATTTTCATGAAATCAATAACAAAATGGTTAGTAAATTGTGATTACTTCTATTAAATTATTTTCTCTGTCACTATATAAATATTTCCAATGTATGAGTGTAAAAAATGTGGGAATAAATAACAATATATATATAAATGAAAATTTCCACATACAGCTTAAATAGTTCGAAAGCTGAGATAACATTTACTTAAAGAAGCAGTATCGTTAAATATCTGGGAGTTATCATTTTATATAAAAAATAACCTGATCGTCAATTTTAGCTGTTTCTGTTAATAACTTTTTTAATAGCGTTTGCTATATTGAATGGTTTTTGATATTTTCAATGAATAAAGTTGAAAGCAGCGCGATAATAAGTAACCGTATTAGAGAAAGAACGAATCAATAAATCAGCGTATTAGAGAATCAACATATCAATAAATCAAATATTAAAAAGTCAACTAGCGTTATAAAACAGCGTGTTAGAGATTCAGCGAAACATTAATACTGCGTATTTAAGAATAAACTTATTATTAAATCAGCGTATTTGAGAATTATGAAATCAATAAAACAGCGTATTGGAGTATCAGCTTATTAGTAAATCAGCGCATTAGAGAATTAACTTATTAATAAATCAACGCATTAAAGAATCAACGAATTGATACAACTGCGTGTTAGAGAATCAGCTTATGAATAAAAAAAGCATTTTAAAGAATCAACATATGAATAAATCAGCACATTAGAGAATCAACGAGTCAATAATGTAGCATATTAGAAAATTAACGTATCAATAAATCAGTGTATTAGATAATCAGCAAATAAATGAAACATATTAGAGAATCAACGTTTCATTAAATCAGCGCATTAGAGAATCAACGAATCAATAATGTAGCATATGAGAAAATTAACGTATCAATAAATCAGTGTAGTTGATAATCAGCGAATGAATGAAACATATTAGAGAATCAACGTTTCATTAAATCAGCGTATTAGAGACACAACGTATCAATAAATATACGAATGAGAAAATGGGTTAATCAGTGAATCTGAAAATCAATTCGTAAACAAATAAAAAGATTATAAACCCGTAATTTGTGGTATAATCGTCGAAGACTAAAAATTTTGTTTCAACTGTGACGCTATTAGACTTTAAAGCAATCACACGCACTACCTTAAAATTAACAAATTTCCCCTGATTACGCGATGTCTTTTCTTAAGTTTCTAATTTCTCGTATTATTTAATTATTCAAAATCATACACTTTAAACGCCAAAAATCCTCCAAGAAACGCATATTTGAATAATCGTTTTAACTTGGGAGCCAAAACAATATAAAGTTAAAATTTTACGTCTAATCGCTTGTGTTTAGTCATAAAGGATTCATGACCTTACATCTAATTAAAAATGTTTGTTAATGACTTTGCAATATTACCCGTGAACACGGGTCTTGTGTCAAAGCTTTGACTGCGAGCGGAAGTGCGTGGGAGGGAGAAGGTATGGGTAAGAGTGTAAAAGTTCTGCGTAATGAGCAACTCGGTAATTAAGATCCTTTCCTTAATTTTCTGAATTTGTTAATGCTACAAAATATATTTATGAAAACCATTCTAAATATGCCGAAACTTGATGTTTTTCGTACTTTTGTTGCCTGTAATTTTGTTCGTTTTTTTTCTTTGCAATTTTTTAAAAATTGAAATTTTTTTTATTAGGAAATAGTTTTATACATCATTATGTATATGTTCTACATTGTTGCACTAAATAATTTTATTTTTGTTCTAGAATCGAAGTTAAAAAAAAGAAAATATGATTTTTTTCCACCCTCTATTTAGATAATTTCCCGAAACAGTTTCAAATTTTTAATGAGCTTAAAATTGCAATTTCAAATGTAGTTTTTTCACTTCTAGGAATTGCATGAAATATATGTACTTCATTTTTGCATAAAACTCCAACTATTTTTAAAAGAATATTTAACAACGCGTCGTTTGGTTTATAGTGTCGTTGCTTTAAACCAAATAATTCCAGAGATGAAATGAAAAAAATCCTTTTTAATTTTTTTAATTAGAGCTTGAACCATTTCTTCTTAAATCTCAAATCAAAATTTTTTTTGCAGTACTCATATAATAATTGTTTATGAAAATAATACAAACAATTATGATAATCTTCAAACCAAATAGTAATCATACGCAGTTAAAATATTGTGTATTTTATAAAACACAATTTGTTAAGTACCGCTCAATTACATATTTTATATTAAAAATAATAAGTTTTTACTGTGAATATTAGATTTTAGTTCGCGAAAATTCAATCATTTGATCGAGATTTACCAATAATATTTTTCTTTTATTTACCTATACAAAACCTTAGAAAATATATTAATAAAAATAACATTGCTATAATAATTTTTCTGTTAATTTTTTGTCAGCATATCTATTGATATTTTTATCACTTATTATTTTTTCTATATTTTTTTAAAAAAAAGACAGACACATTATTTTTTAAAATTAATATTTTGTATATTAAAGATAAAAATTTTTTAAGTTTAATGTGTAGTTTTTTAAAGTTCATTGTTTAATTTCCTGAAAGTTTTTAAGTTTTCTGCGATACGCCATTCTTTGTTAAGATTCACCGTTAGTTTTCTAAAGGTTATTTTATTACTTCTTTAAACTCTTACGGTTTAAAAAAATCGCATGTGATTTATTATTCTTGTTACGAATAATTAATAGTTTCCTTTAGTTTTATTTTTTTCCTTAAAGTTTAATGATTATTTTTGAAGAAAAAAAAATGCATTACATTACCATTGTTAAATGTAATCCATAGCTTCTTAAAATAAATAAGCAAAGTATACTATAGTAGTTCCCATGTTCATTGGATATGGTATCTTATTTGATTCTTTTTAGAACTTTTAAATGCAAGTCATTTTAACTAAATAAATGCTCTTTAAAAGTGGTAAAAAATAGAAACTTAGCTTTAATTCCCATACGTATACCTTTGCAATACCGCGTATATCCTTTCAAACTGTGACTCTGAAATTCCGAAGAGAATCCTCTCCAAAAAGAAATCGACTATTGCATTTGAAGAAACGGGAAATAGTCTGAATACATGAATAAATTTAAAATGACTCGCACAATAACCTTTTAGAGACTTCCTATACCCCTTTTGAATTTCTTCTTCTTCTTCTTCTTGAAGCGTCGAAATGAAATAGAAGAGAGAAAAAAAACGGAAACTAAAAAAAACTAAAATAAATAAATAAAATGTGCATATCAAGACCCACAATGGAAGCTGATTAGATTGAGGCTAGAAGAGAACGTTGAAATCGAAATAAACTGGTTGAGTTTTCCGTGAAGAATAGACGAATATCGACAGAAGTAAATGCTGTTTTATTTAGTACAGACGCCAGAAATTAATATTCTGATTGGCTTGGCATTCCATAATTGTTCGCTGGTACACTCGAAATAAAGTTTTGAAATGATTAGAACGTGGTAAAAGATGCACATCGACATGAGTTATTATGTGCGCCTTTGTTGTAAATTTGCATTTGACAAGGAGACCTGCTTGTCATTTCGAAGAAAAGACGATTGTAAGGAGAGCAGGGGGGGGGGAATAATTTCGCTTGATGGAATATTGAATTTAGTCAAATGAAAGAATTGGTATTTAATGAGTTAACTATTGTGCAAATTGAATGGAGACTGAAGACGCAATTTTCTGAAATTATATTTAATTAATTTAAACTGTCTTATAGTTAAGGGTTCGTATATAAAATAAATTTCACGAAATAGCTTAAAACTTAATGTACTTCTCCTTAAGGTCATAACTAATAATTTTACATCCCGTATGTGCTGTTACGAAATAGGAAAGAATGAATGATAAATTCGGGTCTTATAGATTCAAGTTGAGATTATAAATCTTCTCCGTTCTGTACAATACTGATTTTTATGACAATCGCCCTTACCGTTAATACAGACATTACTGCTGGAGCTATCGGGCAATAATTCTAATTCTTAAAAATAAAAATAGGATAGAGAAATTGGATCCGGTTGAAATTGGATGCGTTTAAGATTCTTCAGGTTTAACCCACTAGGATTGGATAGATCTATAGGATAGATTGGATAGAAAGGTCGATGCGTTGAAGGTTCTTCAGGGCTTGGTATAGACTGCTACTAACCAATTTTATCCGGTAAAAGATGGATGCTTTGGAAATTATTCGGAATTTTACCTATCAGATTGGTTAGATCCAGTTTTGTCCACTTAAAGATGAAATGTTTGAAAATTCTTCGCGCTTTTACCTATTGGGATTGGTTAGACCCAGTTTTATCCGGTTAAAGATGGATGTTTTGCAAATTCTTCGGACTTAAACATGTTAGGATTGGTTATATTCAGTTTTATCCGGTTAAGGATGGAGGCTTCGCAAATTCGTCGGGCTTAAACATATTAGAATTGGTTATATTCAGTTTTATCCGGTTAAAGATGGATGCGTTGGAAATTCGTCGGGCTTAAACATATTAGAATTGGTTATATTCAGTTTTATCCGGTTAAAGATTGACGCGTTGGAAATTCTTCGGCTTTAACTTTCTAGGTTAGTTTAAATCCAGTTTTATCCGGTTAAAGATGGATGCGTTGGAAATTCGTCGGCTTTAACTTACTATGTTAGTTTAAATCCAGTTTTATCCGGTTAAAGATGGATGCGTTGGAAATTCTTCGGCTTTTTAGGATTGATTACATCAAGTGTTTTATTCAGTGTTCATCAAGTTAAGGATGAATGCGTTGGAGTTTGTGTGGGCTTTAATCGACTAGGATTGGTATATCTTACTTTACCTACACCATATACATTATATTTGATACAATTAAGTACATATAAATGGATCATGTACTTTCTATATTGCAATATTACCTAGTTTGGAAAGTTGTTTTAATTTTTTCAATAGAACTGGATCATGACAGCTTGTTTTAAATAACATTTTACTGTTAATACCGTACGGAAACTTGTTTACTATAGATACCTAATATTAAATAACAGACCTTAGCCGTAGACCTTTAGAATATCTAATAATAGAAGAAATGGTTAAAACAACTACGTTTAATGTCTCAAATGAACAGAAAGAACCGATTCCTTAGAAGGTAATCATTATTGAACTAACTGTATCCGGTTCGAAGTGACTTTTTTCGGTTCACTTTTATTTTTTAATCACGTATACGAAATGGATATGCTTTTCGATTTTGTTTGCCATTGTAAAGAATCACTCCAAAATCGATAAAAGACAGTTTAAGATAACCAAAAGTTTTAAAAATAAATTTTTATCAATACGTTCGTATCTAACTTTCACCATTATCATTTCGTAACAGATTTTTTAAAAATACCTCAGTAAAGGGAATCCTAATAGGTTACTAAACTCATAGTCAATGTTAACGTATTGTCTAAAAATATATTACTTTACCAACATATATAATGTAACTTCTGACCTTAATCTATTAAGATTGGTTGGACCAAATTTTTACATTATTTTTAAATATATTATTCTAGTTACGTGAAAATGCAATTATTGAAACTTAAGTACATCTTTTTTTCAAATTACTGTTGATTTTTTGATGACTTAATGTTTTGGTAGGTAACATTTTTTTAAATAAATATTGTTGTGAGAAATTAGCAAAGTTAATATAATAGATAATTATGAAAAATAAGGATATTTTAGAATTCATCTTAAGCAAAGATAGTTATGTAAAATAAGGATATTTTAGAGTTCATCTGAGCAAAGATAATTATGTAAAATAAGGATATTTTAGAATTCATCTTAAGCAAAGATAATTATGTAAAATAAGGATATTTTGGAATTCATCTTAAGCAAAGATAATTATGTAAAATAAGGATATTTTAGAATTCATCTTCATCTTAAGCAAAGATAATTATGTAAAATAAGGATATTTTAGAATTCATCTTAAACAAAGATAATTATGTAAAATAAGGATATTTTAGAATTCATCTTAAGCAAAGATAATTACGTAAAATAAGGATATTTTAGAATTCATCTCTAGCAAAGATGATTGTGTAAAATAAAAATATTTTACAATTCATCTTTGCTTGACCTAATGTTACGCTTACCTTAACTAATCAACATTCTTTTTAATTATAATATTCTAGTTACATAAATGTAATTATTGAAACTTAAGTAGATCTTTTTTTTTAAATTACTGTTGATTTTTTCATAATTTCAATGTTTAGGAAGATAAGATGTTTTTAATAAAGAATGTTGTGAGAAGTTAGCAAAGATAAACATTAATTTATCTTTATTCATATTTATCACTCTGGACAGCAGCAACGATATCTTGGTTTCCAGGAATTCACTCTGTCCGCTGAAATTAAATAACTAAGAACAAGATTTATCCCCTTCCAGGAATTTTCTCCGTGCGCTTGTTTTCGGGAAAGCTTCAATCACTTCTGATTGTTTAACCAAGAATTTTTTTATTGTTTCACTTTATTTTTTTTCCCGATACAACAATCAAGTGTTACCCGCCGAATTGAATAGAAACTAAGTGTATTTAGAGGGAATTCCTGTATAAACTTGACTCCGGGATTAACCTTCTAACAGTGAACGAGTTACCTTATCTTTCAGTTATTGTACAGTCCGCAAAAAAAAAAAGATATCACCCTGAATAACTTTCGTTCTAATGATCGGATTTTCACGAACTAAGTGTCAATCTTAATGGTTCCTGGGGGTGACCTCAAATATGCTAATTAATTAGTGCTAACTATTAATTAAGTTACGAAATCAGACACAAAAACGTACTTTCTCTGAATAAACATATATTTTTTCTTACATATTTGGATTCTTAACCTTCAAAATATAGGGGGTAGCCGCAATCTGGGAAATATGGTCCCCATAGTTTGGTCAGGAGAGCGATCCAAAGTTCGTACCCCTTAATGTTAATTTCACTTTTTACGTTTTTAGTCATATTTTAAAAACTAATAAAGCAATTCGAAGAAAATTTCACCCAGTCATAAAACTCATTTACCCAAAGATAATTTCACGAAAAAAATAATTTTTAATAATTGTTAATTATTTTTTATTATTTAATTAAATTAAGGATGAAAAATTTTTGAATTATAAGGTATGAATTTTTTTATACCATATTAATCTACATATTTTTCAATTGAAAAATCTAAAGTTTCAACTGTTTTTATTTATTAGAAGCTGAGAAAAATTAAAATTAATTATTTTTAAAAAAATAATTTGGCGACAATGAAGAAATGATTAAATGGAGCGATTAATATTAAAATGTGATAAACTTGCGAGGAACTTGACTTCGCGCGCTTAGCATAAAATTTCATTCATATTTTTTTCGCTAATAATCGTTTGCTTATCTTTTCATTTTTATTTTTTTAAGCTATAAAATACGATGTTTCTTCTTTAGTCGTCTAAAATTCTATTTGCAATTTAGTAAAGAAATTTGAATAAAACATTTTATTGAATAAAATACATTTTATTCAGAGAATGTGGAGTTTTATAAAAGCATGCTTCTGATAGAATATGATTATACAACAGATTGTGCTTCTTTAATGTGATTATTTTTTATTTTTTTTTTCTCAATAACTGATAAAATTTCAATAATATACATACGAATGAATAAATTTGGAATAAAATATTCATCAATTTCTTGAATATATATTTTATAAATATTAATAAAAATACGCAGTCAACATTTTTAAGCATCTCTCACAACATCGCAAATTTCTCAAAATCTTATAGGGTAAACTAACCAGTGAAGGAATACTTAAGCTTAGCTTGTCTTTAAAAAAAAATCATAAAAATTTCAAAATTTGTAATTTTAGCTAAATGACGTATTTGTTATTAAATGCATGTCGACATATTTGTTATTAAATGCAAATTATGTAAAAAAAATTTAGATAACTTACATAATATTGTTTTAAGCTTTTGGTGGTTTAAATAATAAGTAGTAAGATAACCAAGTGAAGGAACAGTTCTTAAATTGAATAAACACTAAATTTTCCAGTGAATGAACACTTAATTTTGAGAATGTTTGATGCTCGTTAGGAATCCTTAGGCCACACAGATATCTGTCGCCCTGTAGATGCCTGAATTGACGGATGTTAACACAGGCGGGC
The DNA here is from genome assembly GCF_043381705.1 of Parasteatoda tepidariorum. Lineage (NCBI taxonomy): Eukaryota > Metazoa > Arthropoda > Arachnida > Araneae > Theridiidae > Parasteatoda > Parasteatoda tepidariorum. The sequence continues at coordinate 33,874,138 of NC_092209.1, read as the reverse complement.
ATTAGGAAAAAAAAATCTTTTAAGTTTTCGTGCCCCCATTTCAGTATCTTAAGGGCCTTACGAGCTCTGTTTAAAAAGAGAGTATCATATCATATATATATATATATATATATATCTGATATGATACTCTCTTTTTAAACAGAGCTCGTAAGGCCCTTAAGATACTGAAATGGGGGCACGAAAACTTAAAAGATTTTTTTTTTCCTAATGCCCGCCTGTGTTAACATCAGTCAATTCAGGCATCTACAGGGCGACAGATATCTGTGTGGCCTAAGGATTCCTAACGAGCATCAAACATTCTCAAAATTAAGTGTTCATTCACTGGAAAATTTAGTGTTTATTCAATTTAAGAACTGTTCCTTCACTTGGTTATCTTACTACTTATTATTTAAACCACCAAAAGCTTAAAACAATATTATGTAAGTTATCTAAATTTTTTTTACATAATTTGCATTTAATAACAAATATGTCGACATGCATTTAATAACAAATACGTCATTTAGCTAAAATTACAAATTTTGAAATTTTTATGATTTTTTTTTAAAGACAAGCTAAGCTTAAGTATTCCTTCACTGGTTAGTTTACCCTATAAGATTTTGAGAAATTTGCGATGTTGTGAGAGATGCTTAAAAATGTTGACTGCGTATTTTTATTAATATTTATAAAATATATATTCAAGAAATTGATGAATATTTTATTCCAAATTTATTCATTCGTATGTATATTATTGAAATTTTATCAGTTATTAAAAAAAAAAATAAAAAATAATCACATTAAAGAAGCACAATCTGTTGTATAATCATATTCTATCAGAAGCATGCTTTTATAAAACTCCACATTCTCTGAATAAAATGTATTTTATTCAATAAAATGTTTTATTCAAATTTCTTTACTAAATTGCAAATAGAATTTTAGACGACTAAAAAAGAAACATCGTATTTTATAGCTTAAAAAAATAAAAATGAAAAGATAAGCAAACGATTATTAGCGAAAAAAATATGAATGAAATTTTATGCTAAGCGCGCGAAGTCAAGTTCCTCGCAAGTTTATCACATTTTAATATTAATCGCCCCATTTAATCATTTCTTCATTGTCGCCAAATTATTTTTTTAAAAATAATTAATTTTAATTTTTCTCAGCTTCTAATAAATAAAAACAGTTGAAACTTTAGATTTTTCAATTGAAAAATATGTAGATTAATATGGTATAAAAAAATTCATACCTTATAATTCAAAAATTTTTCATCCTTAATTTAATTAAATAATAAAAAATAATTAACAATTATTAAAAATTATTTTTTTCGTGAAATTATCTTTGGGTAAATGAGTTTTATGACTGGGTGAAATTTTCTTCGAATTGCTTTATTAGTTTTTAAAATATGACTAAAAACGTAAAAAGTGAAATTAACATTAAGGGGTACGAACTTTGGATCGCTCTCCTGACCAAACTATGGGGACCATATTTCCCAGATTGCGGCTACCCCCTATATTTTGAAGGTTAAGAATCCAAATATGTAAGAAAAAATATATGTTTATTCAGAGAAAGTACGTTTTTGTGTCTGATTTCGTAACTTAATTAATAGTTAGCACTAATTAATTAGCATATTTGAGGTCACCCCCAGGAACCATTAAGATTAACACTTAGTTCGCGAAAATCCGATCATTAGAACGAAAGTTATTCAGGGTGATATCTTTTTTTTTTTGCTGACTGTACATGTACTTTGAAGACGAGATACTTCGTCATCCAGAAATTTCTGTGCACTAGGGGTCTAACCGCACTAGTAAAACACATGAAATTTCTTCCTTTAACTTTAAGATGTAATTGTTCCAACAGAATATTTAATTTCTACTCTTTAGTAAAATAAAGACGTTAATTAAAATACTTTACAAATCATATAAATAACTAATTGGAAAGATAAAAACTTATGCAAAGTGAGCTAATTTAATTTTACATTTTAAATAAGATTATGCAGGGTGTTCCATAAGTACCACCTTTAATACACATTTTCTGAATCATTATCAAAAATGAAGATAAGACAGGAGATACAACATCGGGTATCGCACATTTATGTATTTAAGCTAAGAAAAAATAACGTTATTGAGTTCTTTCCTTAACTAGTGATTAAAGCCTTAGTAAAAAGCGCCAAAAACTCGCTTGATTTTCTGTTGAAACATGTTTCTAATAATAGCCTGCTATCTTCGCCCTGTTTTCTCGAATAATCAAACATGAGCCACTATGGCTCGGGTGATGGAGTGTTCGCCTTCCAATGAGGCTAACCGGGTTCGAATCCCAGTCGATACGAATTCCGCACCCGGCTTGCACCGACCACAGTGCTGACGTAAAATATCCTCAGTGGTAGACGAATCATGAGTTAGAGTCCCCTTGCTGTCAGGCTAACCGTAGGGGGTTCTCGTGGTCTTCCTCTCCATGTAACGCAAATGCGGGGTTAGCTCCGTCAAAAAGTCCTCCACGAAGGCAAATTTCTCCCAATACTCGATCCAGGAGTTCCTTTGTCTTCTGGTTTGAGTCCAAAATTGCAAGGCTACGGAGTAGAACATTAGTAATCGTAAACCCATTAAATTGGGTCGACTGTTCAACGACGGTCATAAAATAAAATAAAAAACAATCAAACATGATTTTATATTTTTATAGCTGCCTTACTCACTAGTGATTCGCAATAAATTGATAACGTGATAATTTTTACCTTTTTTTCTTTATTTCATAATTGTATCAGATATTTAATAAAACATAGTCCTGCTTACCACTATCAATTAATTATACTGTCGTAGTCTTTTGTTAATTTTTTGTATATTTTTTTTATTAAAAATTTCAAAAAAAACAAAAAACAATTTTTGTAAAATTTGATAAATTATTTATTGTATTTGTTTTTTAGGTGGAATGCAAGAAGGCCCAGCCCAAGGAGGTGATGATGCCCAGTAATGTTGCGCGCGGAAGGGGAGCAGGTAGGGCTACGTACGGTAGGTGGCGCTACTGAGCTGCTCTCTCCTCTCATGCAGACGGGCGTCATTTATCCATTCTCATCATCATCATCCTTTTTATATTTATGTCCTCATATTCTTTTCTCTCTTTTTTAATTTTTCATCCTATTTTTTATCCTTTCGTTATCTTTTTTTTTATCTTAATTTTACTCCTGCAAGTAAGAATCATTTTGTATTTGTCGCAACGTCGTGGAAAATCAGGCATTAAATTCATTTTTTTTTCTCACGTGTCTTAAACTTTTAAAGAGACGACATCAGAAGAAAACTCTTGTTGAAAAAAAAAATCTTTTAAACAGAAAAAAAGAACTGTGGGACTTTTCATCTCACAGATAAATTAGCGTCTTACTTTTTTAAAAAAAAATAATAACTTTGTAGTGAATAGCTTAATGACACTGACTTTATAAAGGTAAAAAAATTTTCCAACTTTATAAAGCTGTGATTATTAAATAGGACAATTAAATAAAATTTTGAAAAAATAATTATTTAAACTTCAAAATCACGAGGTAGCTCATTTTTTTTTTAAAAAAAATTGTTAATATATATATTTTTTTAATAAGGACTATTTTAATTTCTTAAAGATTCTTGTCACACAGTTAATTTTTAACTCAAAATTCTATTTATACTACTAATATATATATAAGAAATTCTAATTTCAATAAAAGTGAATAAAATTTTTAATAAATATATATATGTAAAAAGTTATCTAAGTTCTATTTGATATTAAATATTTCTTTTTTGTACTTATCTTGGTGAATATTGGGCTTAAATTAATTGTGATTTTTATTTATCATTTTTTTAAATAGTTATATTTATTTTTGGAAGGTTAGTTTAGGCATGAAAATCAGTTATAAATCCTTTTTTAAATTTTATTAAAGGAAAGATTTGAACTTAACCACCTGTCACAATAATTAATTTTTATATGAACTGTGGAATTAAAAAAAATGTGGCATACCAATTTATATTTAAATATACATCGAGATAAAAGAAAAATTAGTAATTAAGTCATAAAAAATATGTAAATCAGTAAAGAGTTTAAGATTTTTATAATTAATTAAATTTAATAAGTTATATAAAATAAAAGGTTTACTTGTAACAAAAATATAATTCTAAATACTTGTGGAATAACTAAAACTAAAATATTTTCTGAATTAAATTAAACTATAAATTACATTAAAAAAGTAACTTAATAATCAAATACTTATTCTTACCTTAGTTTTATGCCTTAGATAAATAAATACTTTAGTCCCAATGGTTTTTTTAATAGCTTTCACAATACTACGCTAAAGTAAACAAAGTAAATTTGAAATAAATTTATGAATGTCCTGAATGTTTAGTTTAAAAAATTAATTTCATTTTTTACAGTAAAAAATTTGAAAGTCATATTCAATGCACGAAGCATGAATAATGTTTCTTACTAATTTTCATGATTCCTATTTTACTTTTACATCCTTCATTTTCCCGCTTTTTATTCTCTTTTTTATATATGATATATCATAACCTTTACTCATTATTGGAATTATATAATATTATAATATTGAATTGTATTCTATAAAATAGAAAATTTGTTAGCATTATTTGCCATGCTTCAGAACGTTTGAGAGTACATATCTATAGTTTTAAACAGGAAAGTCTGGTGCCTAAGTGTGGTTTCATTGATTTGAGCATGTCACATTATTCTGACGCTATCTATCACTACAAATTTTTATTGCTAGACCAGATAATGGCCTGGATTATCAAAAACAAGTTATTCATCATAAAATGTTTCTAAAAACTGCTCATCATTGTTCAGTACTTTAACATAAAACAAATTTTATCACTTGAAAAATATTTTCAAGGGATAAAAAAGGGATTTCTTTAAAATTATTTCGTATTTAGTATCTTGTTTCATACACGAAAACTTACTTTAATTTGCAAATCATTCACTATTAATCAATATTACTTTATAATTTATAAATTTTGTTTCTCATTGTTTAGAATAATGCTTGTATGAAATATTTGATATGAACTTATTCAGTTTTAAAGGAATAAGACTTATAACGTTTTATTAAGAGTTCCTATATGGAAAGAAATTAAACCTTAACAACCTAATTAAGTTTACTAGTTTTATTTTTCATGTTAATTGTAATGATAAATAAAAATAGGAAATTCAGGGATTAAATTATGATTATTTTCTAATTGTCCTCAAATAATTCACAAATAATCATTATTAAATTTGTAATTTGTGAACTTTGTTTTTCATTGTCTAGAATAGTTTATGTGTGTGATATTTAGTATCAATTAATTCATTTTATTGTGAGAAGACTTAAACGTTTTATAAAGTTATGTTATAACGAAAAAAATTAAACCTAAACACCCTAATTCTTTTATGTGCCTTCATTGTTATTAAATTATAAAATTATTATCCTTAATATTCTTTTTAATGATGCTTTTTTAAAGGTAATAAAAATATGAAAGTACAGTCATTGGTAATCTTTTATCATTTTGATGAAGTCTAATTTACATTTACAATAAAATTATTTATTTATTTTTCCTTGTTTCATTTATATACTTGCTAATGAATTTTAAAACAATTCTTGAAATTGAATGCAAACTAATAAATTAAATTTTTGATAAATTAATTAAAAAAATGTTTAATAAATTATTTAAAAAATGTTGCAGCCGCCGTATCTTTCTTAAGCTTTCTCGTTTGATTCAGTAACCTAATAAATTAACGTTTTATTTTCAATACCACGTTTCATATGTATGTTTAAGTAGATAATGTATGTTTTGTTTTATCTATTTAAACGTACGTGTATTAAAATAGATAAAAAAATATTATAAGTAGTTTTGATTTCCATAAATAATTTTTGAAAAACTCGAATTAAATTTCTTTGATTAACTTATTTTTAATTGATTCTTTAGAATGCTCAGAAATCTTGTAACTAACCTGTCTTTGTACACTGTTAGAAATTTCTCGGTAAAAATGGTTAAAAAACAATTTAATTGTTATTTTACCATATTCAACCAAGACAGTTAAATAACCATTAAAAAAAGATGATATTCAAACTGTTAAGTGCGAGTAAAATCGTTTATTGGTTGCTTTTACATAATACGGCTTAACAACCAGAATTCTATTCGCGCCAACTTGGCCCACCTTATGAAGTCAGTTAGTTCAGTACAACTGGGTACATACTGTAACTAAAAAAGTTAATTGGTCAATTTCATAGCCCGTTGAACAGGGATTTGAATACCAGCGTTGATATCACAATGTTTCTTTCGTTCCTTTAATACATGAAAAGTTTTTAATATCCTACACTCTGCAATCAGTAACCCTAGACTATTCTAACACCGAACTATCATTCACGGATAACTGGCGTAGCACACACAAAGCTCCAATGTCCATTTAACTTTTATGGTTTAGAAACTATATTAGTTTTAAATAGTTACAAAACCGTATCATTTTTTAATTGCGGTTTTTTAACCGTACCAGTAGTAAACGGTTTCAAAACCGTAAAAGTAAAAAAAATGTTCCTAATCATTGACTTTTATGGTTTAGAAACTATATTAGTTTTAAATAGTTGCAAAACCGTATAATTTGTAATCACGGTTTTTTAACCATACCAATTGTAAACGGTTTCAAAACCGTAAAAGTAAAAAAAATGTTCCTAGTCATTAACTTCATAGTTAATCGGATGGACAGATTGCTGACGGTTTATTTACCGTAATTTCAGAATGAAAATTCTAACAGTGTAGAGAATCATTTATATGAGTTTATTAATTATTCTGAGTTTCGGTTTTTAATGTTGCACTTTCTTTCAGACATTGTTTGGCCTCTGGGAGCTCTCACTGATGGTAATGATGGGATGTTATGCGTCCCTCTTACTACAGCTTCTCGAAGTACTTGGGCTTTTTATCTTCTCGCTTTTATTCTTATGATAATTTTGTTCTCTGTGTATTAACATTCTGAATGTACTTTTAAAACTGTTCACGTACCTATTTTGAATAATCACATCTTTACAAAAAAATCCTTTTTTTTTTCTTTATCCAATCTATTGTACGTTAAATTTATTTATTTACAATTCCAGACATCTTTTAGCGATATTAAATAGTTTGAAGGTGAGCGTTATTTAAATTAAATTACACGATTTTCATTAAAATTTAATTTTGGATTATGATACAATATATTAAAAAAGATAACTCCATTGATAAATCTTTTTTATTCAATTTCCTGACATTTTCTAATCACCGCCCTTAAAATACTCCTTGTAAGAAATAAAGTAGAAAATAAATCGATAAATACATTCGGGAGTGCAAGTTAATATTAAGTCCCGCAGTGGACTGATCGTTAAGACACGGTTCCCCGCAGATCACCGAAGTCAAGTATCACTGACTGCGGTCAGTGTGTGGGTGGGTGACCACTTGGATCAGTCTGCGTAGGGATCGAGGGTGTGCGGTATTGGTCCTCGTTAAACTGTTCTACCGTAAAATTCTCGACTTCGCGTACAGGTCTTCGGGCTACCGAAGCGGTGGTGCCACCCCCTCTGCAGAGGATCAAAATTGTGATGGCATGTCTTCGGATCATCCTCAGGGATGTTTCCTAGACCGTCGCTAATAACCCATTCTGCAGCTCTAGTGCGACGTAAATGAACTACAACAACAACAACAGCAAGTTATTATTTTAATGTGGAAAAATAGGAACATTATCAGAACTTGGCGCATATCTGCTTAGGAAGGTGGGGTTAAAATCATTAAAACAAATTCAATTTCTCTATGAAATTTTAAAATGTTTCGATTAATCACATTTTGTTTGCTCTTTATTTCTATGATAAAGGAAACAGGTTTTAATTTTTCTAATATCACTTTTCTCATTAATGATATGTTAGTTTCTAATAGCGTTTTACATTTTTTCTCCTAAATACTAATTTTTGATCTTTACATGGAGGACAAAAATTCCGGTAAAACTACCGTACTGTAGGAAAGGCAATTCTGGTAAAAAATAACGTATTTCTGGTTAATAAAACCAAAATTTTTATCCGTTCATATGGTAGCGGTTCACCGAACATATAGATTTTCAAAAATAAAATATTTCTTATTATAACAAATTTAGTGAGAAACAAAATCATTAGTGAAAAGTAAACTTAACCGAATAAATGGTGTTTATTCAATGCTCTGAAGTATCACTGTAAAACTATCAAATTTTCCTCATTAAGATGTTTTTAACGTATATTATAGAAAATCAGGACTAAAGCGCTTCGGTAAAAACTACCTCGCTTTTTGGTGTTTCCATGGAGCCAGAAACTCATTAAATTTGACACATTCCGGTAGTTTTGACCACTATTTTTTCTCAGTGTAATGGGTAGATATTTTTACTTTATTTTTTACAAGGATTATAAAAATGTATAAAGAATGGTGAGCACTTGACACTTTGAAATTTTGAGCTCAAGTTTTTTTTTTTAAAAAATAAGCCGTAATATTTTAATAATTGTTAAACACACGTTCTTTTACTAAGAAGAAAGACTTTTAGTGTAAAGTTTATTAATTTTCGGATTACTAAATTGCGAAAAACTACACAAAATCCAAAATTGTATTAAATTAGATTAAGTTGATAGTTTTGTATTTTTTTATTTTGTTTTTTTAAAGAAGCAAATAATTAACTAATTTATTTGCTTCAAAACTAAGGAAACAATTTGATTGGAAAAGCTACCTCAAATTAAATTTTTATTAAGTATTTAGGAGAAATTTTCTTTTTTAAAAGCAAAAAACAACACAAACAATTTATTGGCTTTTTTTAGGCTACTTAAAAACAAAATTTCTAATATGATAAGAAAACATATTTATTTTTAATGTTTTAAAAATTAACTTATGAATAAAATGATATACTATTTATTCACCTATTCTTATACCATTAGCAAAATAATAAAAAATTGGGCATTTTTTTATAATTTAGTTGTTGGTTTTACATGAATAATAATAAAAAATCCGCTTTATTTTAATAAGCTTGAGAGTTTAAAAGTTGTTAAATATATTTTTTCAATGACAACATTACAGACTTAAAAGAATAATACATAATTTAATTTCATCTTTCCAATATCGTATACAATTTATTTATAAAGTTTTATTAGGTTAAGTTAAGCAAACAATATTTATTGAGTTGTTTGTTTGACATAACTAACATTATAAGCATTTATTGTACGAATAAATTGTATAATAATGTGGAAATTTGAAGTTTTATGGCACAAATTTTTTCCAAAAGTGAACTGAACAGTTTTAAGAGTAAAATATCTGTCTTCTATTTGCTTTGTAACATTAATAATATTGTTATACTTACTATTAACTAAATAGTAACCCATTTAATAAAAGCTAAAACATATGAATAAAATAACTCTTCACAGAGAAAAAATTCTGATAAAATTACAGTTTTCTGTAATAATATTTCTGGTAAAAGAGAAAAAAAACCCGGATTTCTGGTTAATAAAACCAATCTATACTTTGCGTTTTAACGAATAATTTAGTAATTTTCCTTTCATATTGTAACGGTTTACCGGAAGTTCTGGTTTTCAAAACTATGTCTCTTAACACCTTTAGTAAAAATTTTAACCAAATACATGAGTTTTTTGCCATGATTTAAGGTATGATGATAAAATTTCCAAAATTTACCATTACCAAAGTTTATTACCTATTAATTTTATTTTATTGATTATATTATAGTTAATTTTATTGAAATTATTTTCAAAACTCTACGATAAAATTGCCAAGTTTTTTGTGTTTCTATAGAGCGAGAAACATGGTAAATGTTACCCCATATTCTAGTAGGGTTGACCATACTTTTCTTTCTCAATGTTTAATGACATAAAGTAGGAGTATAAATCAACAAAACACTGAGAAATTTGTCAATTAAAAAAGAAAATCTGGGTAACTGGGCACCATGGTGATAAGCCTCATTTTTCAAAATGTTAAGCAGAACGTTTATAGTGGAAAACACAGTTACTTCACTGTTAGCTAAAACATATTTTGTTTATAGTGCTGTCATCTAAATAGAAATTGTTGAAATTCGTAAAATACTTGTCTGGAAACTTTACTAAGGAAAATTTAAAGTAAAAAACTTTGACTTCTTAGTTTATTGCACTACAAATATAGCTTATTAAATTCTGGTGAAGAAGATGAGTTATTCTGATTATATCTATTTTTAAATATCTTATTCAATTCATCAAACACTTTTTTTTTCAATTTCTTGAAACTGTTTGTCACAAAAATAAATATACATAAAGCACGTAACAAAAGTTATCGAATGTCACATAAAGCATTAAAGAAATTGTCCAAGCAAACATAGACAACTCATAATTAATAACGCTGTATAAAAATAGCTAATTACTGTGTCAAAACTCTTTCGCTCGTAAATCCTTCACATTATTCTTCACAAGATAAAAAAGATTGTTTTGCATGCTAAACCCAGAGCTATAATTAGTCAAAAGCAGGTGGAAATGCAGCACCCATCTTTCTTTTAACTATTTTCTTTCGTGAATATTCATCATTGTTGAAAAATAATCGTTTTTCAACTACCATAAAAACAGACAGCTACGTGAAATTTTGAAATAAATACATTTGCTATAATTAAAATGCATATTCGGTGATTGTTCATTGACTTATGCAGTTTCAATTTCATATTTGACATTTTTATTCATTTGTATTTTTTTAAGCGAACAACGACGCGAATAAAATTACTGTATTTTCCATCATTTGAACATAAATATATGTTTTTATTGTTAAACGTGCAATTACGTTTACCTTTAATATCACGTTATTGTAAAATTCAAAATCAACTTGTATTTTTGTCATTAATGTGAAAGAAATAAGTTAATTATAAACCTAACTCTTCCATAATTATAATTTTTTTTGTGCCCTTTATTTTTCTATAAATGACATAATTTACTTTAAAAAATGTAAAACAAATTTGTATCGAGTCTACAACTATTATTAAAATTTTCATATAATTTATTTTAAGGCATTTTTATGCCTTAGTAAATTTGAAATGAAGTGTGTTATGTTTAATTCCTTTCTTAAAAGTGAAAGCGCTGACAAACATATTATTAATAGTTGTTCTTTCACTTATTTTTTGAACCAGCAATGACGATGCATTTTTTAAACAGAAGCCGTCGTCAGTAAATATTAAATTAAATGTCTTAAATTTTTTTTTCATAGAAGTATTAACAGAAAGTTTCAGTTTCACCTGACGTATTTCCTCCGCCTTTAGTAGTTTTAATAAGTAACATCAAAATTAAGTTACTGTTTTTATTCATTTCGTTTAATTGTTTTAGATGAAAGATATATTTCAATATAAAATTAATAATAAAGCTAATAGACAATATAAAGTTTCACTGTTTTCATTAATTAAGTAGCAAAGTATTTTTCAAGAGTTCAAAGTATATGCCACGCAGTTTATTTTAATTAAATTAAAACTGATTTTTTTTTTAATTAAAGCAAAACTTGTTAAATTGTAGAATATTTTTTTATCGTAACTGTTGCTGGTTTAGTTAAAAGGCATTTTAATAGAGGCTCTAATTATTTTTTGGTAACTAAATAAATTATTTATTACTAAGTTTAAAATATATACAAATCAGTTGTTATTTAAGTTATTTATTTCATTTTTTTTCCTGCATTTTTACAAATTCAGTTTTTTAAAGTCTTTATATAATGCAAGTAAATTTATTTATATTTTATTTTAAGTTAAACTTTAGTCACAGCATAATTTGTATTTGTCAAATTATGCCCTAATTGACATAATTTGTATTTGTCAAATTATTTTTCATTGTAAGCCATTTACAAATTTTTTTATCTGAATTCTTCGTTTCTAAAGTTTTGCTTATTGCTCAAATCTTGCTAATTATTAAAAGTTTTTTTGATTCATGGTCTTTAATACAAGTCTTTAATGCATGACATGATACTATATCAAAAGTTCTCTATTTTTTTAATCCTTTTCGCTTTTTAGTTTGTAAATACTGTCTGACATTTTATGCCTCAAATACTCTACTAAACATTCTAAAATTTTGATTATCATTCAAATAAATTAACTTGTTAATTTTTAAAAAAAACATTTTTAACATAAAAATTTACATTAAATATATTCATAAATCTATTTAGTCCTTTAAAATTTCAAATTTTTGTTAGCTTTATATCTAAATCATTTCGTAAAAATCTTTGCCATTTATATCACCTATAAAACATTACACAGTAATCAAAAGGTCTCTCAAGCTTTGTTTAATCCTTTCAACACTTTATTTTGTAAACAATTAACCATCAAACTTTCCACATCTGTCGTAGCAGATTAAACAAATTCATAGTTTACACGACAGCTATTTAATTTTATTTTAAGGTATTCCTTCTAATATTCTTAAGGAATGAAGACAATGCGATTATTGAATATGAAAATAATGGTCAAGAATATTCTCATCTCATGATAACTACATTTATCAGAATACTTTTTAAATTTCTTAAAGAAAGCAAATTGCTTATAGAGTTCATATTTAGAATATTTTGATTATCAGTGAAACTTTATTAGTGCTTTAACCGATTAGTATTAACGTTGTTTTATGCAATAAAACATATATTTTTAATCACAATTTAAAGACGAAATCTAAAACGTAAAGTTCGACAAACTACGAAATCTTTTTTCAGAAAAAAAATGTTTTTGTGATACTAGCATAATGCTCATGTTCGTAACTCCTTTATGCATAGCGTTTTTTTTAAAGGACCTCCATTTTTACAAAAAAAAGATGTAACACAAGTATTTTTAGATAGGTTTAATAAAACGTCGCTTAGCATTTTTGAAAGGACTTTCATGTTCACAAAAAAATTATAACACAAGTATGTTATTATTTGGTTTAATTTTACAGAAGCAAGATAGCTCTGTCTAGAACATGATATTAATAATATATCTATTTAAACTTTGATCTTCTGATGATAATATTTAAAACTATATTTGATCAGCTATATGGAACCATTTTATTAATAATTGTTTCTTAGTTCAAACAGAATTCATAACTGTATAACAAACCAACTGCTAGCTTCCGTTAATAAGTCCCAACCGTAGTTACATTATTTAATAATAATATGTAATAGTTACACAAAAAATGCCGTAGTATTTGATTTAGAAGAAACATATCAGGAGTAATTAAGTTTGAATTAGTTGATAAATTAATTTTTCCTTCTAAGTCGATGCGCACGCACCGAAAATCTCGAAGCAGTAAAAATCACCCAAAAATGGTTTAATTATCCTTTCTCTTCTGAGTAACACAGACTCATAGCATTTTTTTAGACCTTTACACTGACTTGTATTAAGGTAATGCAATAATAAAAAACTAAAATAACTGATCCAATATAGGCAACCCGTTTTTTTTTCATACTACTGGTGACACTAATTTTTATTTTTCCTAATATTTACTTAACATTTTATAGAATTATAACGTCTATGCATAAGTTTGGGTATCATAGTGGATAATAATTACATTAACATATGATTGATAAATTTAAAATAATTCAATTTAATTTTGAGTTATAAAATGACTAAATTTGACGCCAAAATCAACTGCCAAAAATAAACAACTCAACAATAGGGATCTTTCCCTTTGTCTTGTTATATAAACCATTTTTTGTGAATTGGGCGTTAATATATCAAGTTTGTTTACAGTTTACTTTGTAATTGGGTTAACTTTATTTCTATAAAAATAATTATATAAGACAACAAGCAAACTTACAGCAAACATTCTATTTGTGTTTTGTTTTGAAGAAGCCGCAATAAGTTTGACTGGTTAATCATTATTCCTACAAAGCAGAAGCGTTGCACTGCCAAAATTGCTTTTTTAAAGCTTGAATAAAGTCACACATAAACCTTTACAAAACAAAATAATTATTTCTTAGATTTTATTGCACACCTTAGCACTTTTTTTCTCTCCTTTATATGAAAAGGTTCTTAAACACAACATTATTTAAATGATGATATGTGGTGTTCTTAGTTCCGTATAAATTTTAAAAAAATTATTTTTCATTGTGTTCTTTTCTTTCAATCTTGTTTGATGACATAGTAAAAATATTTTTTTTATGTAAACCCTATTCTTACCTGATGATTTCTTTTTCAGCTGCTGGCTTTGCAGCCTACAGTTACGGTCGCGGAGGATTTCCAGGGTATCCAAGCTTCAGCTATCCTTTCGCAGGTATGAGTTTCAGCCCACCCCATCATCTTTGCTTACCCCTCTTGTCTTCGGACTCTACTGTGGGGCTATGCAATTTGCATGCATTACAACTATAAACTTTCATCGGACAGTAGATGCACCCACAATTTAGATTTATCGTCACTCTTAGAACACTCAAAATAAAATTTAAAAAAAGTGGTCTGTTCAAATTAAAAACCACAAAATGAATGTTAAAAGAACTTGATTTCTAACTGGCTGATTTTGAATTGAATCAATTATAAGATAGTATTTCAATTATGAATTGGTATTACATTTATGCAATGCACTATTTTTGAATTTGAATCAGACCGTATTTTTTATCCATATTTTATTTTTAAATATGGTTATAATAGGTTTCGTTTGGTTACTATTTGGGGAATTACAATAAGCAAAAAAATCGTGCGAAATATTAGTCAGGATGAAAGGAAATTTTTCAGACAAACTTCAATTCGCAAAAACACTTCTAAGAAATACGTTCGGAAATACGGTTTTTTCGTGGGTAGCGTATGTGTTGCTTTATTTATTTTTATGCACTTTCATGAGTTAACTCATATTTTTCTATGCTATTATTTTTATTTTAGGCGTTTTCTTGTGTTAACCCATTTATACCAGTTTTACATTATTTATTTTCATGAGTTAGCTCATATTTTTTCTGTGTTCTCTCATTTATTTTTATACGTTTTCATGATTTAACTCATATTTTTTTCTGTGTTCTCTCATTTTTTTAAATACGTTTTCATGATTTAACTCATACTTTTTCCTGTGTTCTCTAATTTATTTTTTATACGTTTTCTTGATTTAACCATATTGTTCCTGTGTTCTCTCATTTATTTTATACGTTTTCTTGATTTAACCATATTGTTCCTGTGTTCTCTCATTTATTTTTATACGTTTTTTTGATTTAACCATATTGTTCCTGTGTTCTCTCATTTATTTTATACGTTTTCTTGATTTAACCATATTGTTCCTGTGTTCTCTCATTTATTTTTATACGCTTTCTTGATTTAACCATATTGTTCCTGTGTTCTCTCATTTATTTTTATGCGTTTTAATGTGTTGACTCACATTGCTCACACCTTAACTCATGTTTTATTTGGTCTTAGTTATTATTTTTTTTGATAATTATGCTGTTGACGTTTCACTAAAAATCGCTATATTTATGTCACAAGCAACACATCTTTAATAACTCATCTTATTTCTTTTTAGAAGTTATTGCGAATCGAATTTTGTCTGTTAATTCACATCCACCTTCTTTAATGCATATTTGTTTCTGTAATTATTCAGTACGATTTATTTCTGTATTTTCAAAGAGCTCAAAAATAGTTATAGTTTATTTAATATTTATATTTATTTATTATATTGTTAACTCGTGCTTTTTATTTTGTAATATTTTTTGTTTAATTTAATCTTCATCCATAAATTAGTACTTTAATACTTGACCATTTATTTCCTTGTCCTCATTTTTTTTTCTTTATTTAGTTTCCAGCTGTGATCAAAATCAGTTCTATCTTATATTCATTTTCTTTTTTATATTTATGTTATTTACGTTAGAGACGAAAAAAAAACATTTCCTGAAAGTTCATTGAAATATCTCGGGGAAAATATTGTAACAAACTGACAATATATTTGAAAGTCTCTAAATATAGTTTATGTAATCCAATAGTTTAAATATTGATTTCCTGAAAACTTTAGTTAACTAGTTTGTATGCATTCATCTCACGTTCAAGTTACATTTTTGCTACGTTTTGTATGTCAGACATTCTTTATTACTTTTTTACTTATTTATTTTTATCAACTTTTGAGCTCTTCTTATCTTATATTCAACTATATTTGATCACATTATATGAAAGAAAAAAAGAAAAAATATAGCTGCTGACTTTAAGTACGATGGTATTTCAAATTATGGCAATGATTTTAGCTTCAATCAACAAAATATGAATCATACTTCATTCTTATAAGTATTTAACACATTTCTTTACATAGTTGAAAAATAAAATCAGTTTTTTTTGACATTATACTTAATTTTTCCTGATATAAGGGTGAAAAAAGATTAATTTTTTGTTGATCAAATTTTGAAAATTGTTGTCATTGGGTTGCATGTATAACTTCCTCCTCGCTGGCTGGGCCTATGCGGCCACTATTTTTAATTGAATCCGTGTTCCCATTTAACACAAAGTCTGCTGGTCTTGAAATTTATTACGAATCAGAGAATTGTTATCACTTCTTTTAACTTTGTCGGATGTTGCGAGAGCTCACCAACTTTTTTTTTGTTCTAGTATTTATAATTTTACATTTCCGTGTAATTTTTATATGCTTTACTAATTTTTGGAGTTAGTAGTAGTACACTGTAAGAAATTTCTGCTAAAAAACTTAACAATTTTGTTAACTTTCCTACAAAAAATTTTAGTTTCTCTAAAACTACAGAAATTTACTGCTAAACTACATCGTCATGTGTCAAAAAAAAACATTTTTTCCTTTAACAAATAAAACCTGTAACACAAGTTGTATTGATCTAAGTTGTATCTGTAAACTTTCAGTTTTAAATATGAAAAAAAAAACAACTTAGATATCAAAGCGGTAACAAATAATCTGACTAATAGAAGCTGATACCGACCGGTTTGTACGGTGGCCAAAATGATGTTCTTTTACCAGAAAGGTCCTGGGTTCGACTCCCGTATTTCACCGTCTGAACTTAACGACAGAATAAGGTGTAATTCTACTGCGATTCTACCAAATACGATGGCTTTCGATACCTCAAAAATCGCTGAAATTGACTATAAATGATTAATATTTAATCAAAATTTAAGAAATTTGTTTCTCTATGTACCAGGAATTTTCCGAAATATAACAGAAATGTTTTTTACAGTGTAATCTTTCATAAACTAAAATAAATTCTTATTTTAAGTGAGCTTTTTAGTGGTTTCTAAAATTGTGAATAGTCCGGTAATTAAATTTCAAATGTGGAATTAAATTTAAAAATAATTTAGCTTGATATTTCACCAGTAAGCTTTTATAAGAAGTTTTGGATTTTTCCCAAAAAAGAAAAACTCATAAAAAGTTATTTTATCTTCCAACGCTTCTTCCAATTCAATAAATGACAAAATTTAGTAATCTTTTTTTTTATTTTATTAGCATCGTACTCAAAACAAAAAAAAAACATTTATCTTTAAAAATGAAAATTCGAATAAATTTTAATGAATTCGAGTGCGAATCAATTAGCTCCTATTTTTTTTTATATTTTACAAATGAATGATATCTTGAAATAAAATGTGAATACTTGGGTCAAGTTATGCTCAAAAGGAATAAATGTTGGCAAATAATTTAATTGGTGTTATGAAAAATAACAAATTTAGTAACTTCTAATTTCTATGCAATCATAACTTTACATTACATACTCATATAGAAACGTCCATAGTGCGTCCACATTCCACTTTTACTTTAGAAGGTAGGGACAGCCGATATATCGGCCCATCCATTTTTAATATATATAAATGTAGGAGTAGAAATATTTGTGAGTGTGGCTACTACTTGTATATTTAATCGCAGCTATGTATTATGAATTCACTCTATAAGTTTTGAAGGTTGCTAAAAGAAATACAATACTTCCTTCAAAATTTTTATAGAAACAAATC
Source organism: Parasteatoda tepidariorum (assembly GCF_043381705.1). Taxonomy (NCBI): domain Eukaryota; kingdom Metazoa; phylum Arthropoda; class Arachnida; order Araneae; family Theridiidae; genus Parasteatoda; species Parasteatoda tepidariorum. The sequence continues at coordinate 33,856,303 of NC_092209.1, read as the reverse complement.
TATCAAAAAATATTTAAATACAGTTAGGGTTTATAGGTTAAAATATACGTTCGCGTACCTTCAAATGCTTATACTGTGAATTTTTAGAATCCTTTGATAGAATAGAAGACGGAAAGAAAAGGCTAGAAAACAAGTTTATTCTTGGTCTCTAGCCCTAGTATATAGTCAGTATAAACATGGATCAGAAAACTTTAGGCATGGTAATCTTTAAGCAAAGGATTCTAATATAATATTTATTCAGGAATCAGCTCATTTTTTTTGGTTTTATTATTTATAAATTTATTGGATTTTAAAGAACTATTTCTTTATTGTTTTGTTGTCGAAAAGTAGGTACGTTTTTTTTTCGTTGTTTTTCAAAACTTTACAGTCATTTTTTTAAAATTATTATTATTGTTTTTACAATGGATTGTCAAACTATTTAAAAATGGAATTATTTTCTCATTTTAATTGCATCTTTTCAAATTTTACTTTTTGCATTAAAAAACTTTTCATACGTTTTCTGTTCGCAGAAATGGTTATCTGTACTTAAATATTCTCGAAAATTTTTTAATATTTCTATGCACGAGAAAGATTTATTAAAAATACAATTAACTAGCATTGTTAGTTATAAAGTACCAAAAACATGACCCTTTTTAAGCTTTTTAAATAGAAAATATCTATTTCAAGTAAAATAATTGAACGGGCATCTCCACTAAGAAGTTCTGTGTATATGATTGTTATTCCCTTGGTTTGGCTGATGCTTAAGTCTGAAAACTTTTATTTGCAATTTGGCTGATGCTTAAGTCTAAAAAATTTTATTTGTAATTTGGCTGATGCTTAATTCTGAACACTTTTATTTGCAATATATTTCATTAATACTGGCTATTTGCACTTCCACACATTTATTTTGCAGCAAGACTTTAATTAAGTGTTAGCCAATGTAAACACTGCGCGTAACAATTTAATATTTTATTTTATTTTAAAAATTGGCTACAATATTTTTTAAATAAATCCGTTTGCTGCTAATGTTCATGAGATTTTCATATTATTTTCATAATCAGTTGAAGTTAACGATTTTGATAATGGTATAAAATTATTATTTCTGTAATAAATGAATCAACAGTCATTACATTAGATCTGCTAATAAACGAATATACATTATTATATTCGTTTAGTTATATCATTCGTTATCGTTATAATTAACGATTTTGATAATGATATAAAATTATTACTTAGGTCTTAGATGAATTAGCAGTCATTAAATTTTTTTGCTGATAAACGAATTAATGTGATGAACATACATGATCACTTCCTTTGTCAATGCATTATTTATTCTTAATAAAAATTATGCATATAATTTGCACAAACAGATAGCTGCTTAGTAAAATAAATATTTTCTGATATATAGTTCAAAATTTGTAGAAAAAATGTTTAAATTTATAAATGCAGTTTTCTTCTATTTTAATAATTTCTACAAAAAATATTAAATACTATTTGCGATTAAAATAGATAAAATAATGCCTGCTATCTTAAATATTAGATTATCAAAGTTGCACACAAATTGAAAATATTACCAAAATTACATTTTTAAATTAGGTGATGATGGTAATAATAATAACGAAACTGTTGTTTCTGATGGCTTGGCAATCCATTATACCAAGTAAAGGGAATTTCACTGACTTAAAGCTGCATTCCTGAATCGATACTTTATATTATAGATAATATCTGTAATCTACTCATTAGCATAGAGTCAATTCAATAATATATTGTAAATGTTTAAGCATGTTAATCTATAATAATATTTGTAATAGATGTAGACCGATCTTGAGATCTCATTTTGAACTTTGTTAGAAATTCAGTATATCTAAGAATCCCTTTAAAATTCTCGACTTTCCTTTCGATTATGTTGAAAAATATAAGATCTCAAGATAGGTATAATCCACCTTAACATTCTTACTCTTAATTTAGCTTCTTAGGCGAATCAAGTCTCAACTGCGTTTGTGCCATCCATTGTTGCTTAAAAAAATAATAATAATAATAAGCTGTGTGCTTTATTTTTTATCTCCTTCGAAGAAATGTGTAATGTTTCTTTTCCCTGCCATTTCCTTATCGTTATGATCATGTGATATAAATTAAAATAATATTACAAGGAAATTGTTTTCTTCAAAGCACTATGTTTTTTATATGCCAATTATGCCCTCCATTTACATTCTTTTAATATTATTGTAAATTTAAGCTCGCGAGAGGTGATGCTTTTTATTTGTTTCAGTTTTAAGTTTTTTTTTAATTTACAAGTTATTTTAATTTTAGTTTTTTTAAAATTAACAAGTTATTTTAGTTTTTTTAATTTACAAGCTTTTGATTATTTTAGTTTTGCAATTATTTTCATGAATTTTAATTCTACAGAGAGGAAAAACTCTGGTACTGTATAGTAATGATACTTTTGTTTAAAAAAATCTGGTTAATAAGACCGCAATATTCTGTATTTAATCCATTCTTTTGGTAATTTTTATGTTCATATGATAACGTTTTTCTGATATTCAAAATTATTCTGATTTTCAAAATTAAAATCCTTTTTACCCCACATTTTGTAAAGATATAAAACTGAAGAGTAAATTTAAGTGAATAAATGGTTTTAAGAATAAATGGTTTTCTGAATAAATGGTTTTAATAAAGGTATCATGATAAAATTACCAAATTTTATCACATACTATTAAACCATATTTTATTGTTAATTTTACCAAAATCACCAACAAAGCGCTTCGATAAAAATTACCGAACTTTATGCTGTTCTCATAGAACCCGAAACACGGTAAATTTTACCATATTGTGGTACTTTTGACCATACTTTTTTTAGTGCATGGTTTTTTTTACAATTAATTACTCTAATTTTAAAGTTATTATTTCATTTACGTTACATTGTTTTTTTTTTCTTCTTATATATCGTCTGTTAGATAGATATAATTTGTTTCTTAGATCTGTTTGATATTCATTAACTATTAGTTATATGTATTATTATTTATTCGTATTAAGAAAAACGTATTGCTTTCAGCAATGAGCATACCATGAATAAATTTAAATTCAAAAATGCTAGTCATTAATTGTGTAGTTAAAAAACAAATAAAATCTTGAATCATGAAATTAGTTTTGAAGGACTTTTAGCTAGTCAGAGATAATTTATCAAAGTTTTGTCAATATTTCTAAATATATTATGAAATGTTATTAGGTTAAATGTAAATAGTTTACTTCTAATTTCGTATTGAGGTTAAGTATTTTATTTACGTTCAGAAAATATCCAACCTATTGTCCTAAATATATTAAAATATTTATGTGACATTCTGGACTAACTTGATCTGTCTCATCTATGCCGTTAGTCTGTCTTAACTTAAAAATGGAACTAATAAATATCGCTAAGACATTGTAAACTTGGTATGATTTGCAATTTTTATTAATTATTTAGATTTTTTTAAATTGAAGAGCATTTAAATGCATTTGACCATTTTTATTTTAAATTTTACATTCGATTTTCATTCTATCCTTTAATTAAATATTTCAATTATTATTTAAATTTTAAGTGTCTCGTCTCAATATTTGGTTAAATAATAGAAAATAAAAAAAAAATTTACTCATTCTTTTCCCAAAATTAAACACACTTATAAAGCTTATTATTTTTATAAAGCGAACTTGATCGACTGATTCATCACACCCAATAAATTTAAACTTTTTATATTTAGAGCTTATTAGTTTTTCTAAATGACTTTTTTTTTCTTTTTGGTTGAAATACGTTGTTTTTAAGAAGCATCACCTCTATATCGGAATCTTTGATGTAACAAAGTTAATTAATAAAATCCACTGTTAACTTAGTATAATTCACAGTTTTTTATTATTTTTGAAAATTACTAACAAATAAATTTTCCTATAAAATAAGTTATATAAATGAAATAACCTTTAACAAATGTCATTAATTTTTTTTTTATTCCAAAAAAATTCAATCGTTGTGTTGTATTCCAATTAAATAATCATTCCTATTTATTAAAATTTTCATTAGCGTTTCGTAGTTTTATGTTAACTTCTGAGTGCCCTAGATTGATGGTTTCAGAAAATTTATATATAAAAAAAATAAGTAAGGTTAAAAGATCGATTAAGGTTAAAAAGTAGATCTCGCAGCAAATTCATGCCACAGAGCATAATTTTTTTTTTACCAGAGTTTTTTTATTTTGTTTCAAAAAATTCCGGATAGATGCCGCTACCATTCCCTTCTAAGGTGCTTCCCGCTTTGTTTGCTAATTTCATCCTCAACTTACGACTGATTGTAGCTAATGTGGGACGTATTGAAAACTACGAAAATGTGATTTTCATTTAAGAAATATTTCAAAGCATTTTGATGTAATTTTTAATTTTTTTTATTTTTATTTATATGTCTTTCTGTAGTGCCATCTTTTGGGAACTTTTTGAACTAAAATCTAAAAAAAACTTTAAAAGTAAAAATATATACCCCGTTATAAAATTTTGGAAACCATTAGTCAATTTAGGCATCTTTAAAATCCCTTCATACTAAGGAAATGAATTTTTTAACTTTTGTCGCATCAACATTTCTGATATTTTCGTTGAACTGTCCTCAATAGTGTACAAATACTCAAAGATATGCTGTTTCTATACTATTTTTCCAAACTAATATTGTTAGTTTTGAAGAATTCAACTAATAAGTTGCGCCATTCCAATCCATGCCATCTTGTTATGCTTGTTATGCCTAACACTCAATTTGTATTATTTTGTTGGAATTGATAACTATTTACATATATCTCTCTATTTATACAATCATATGCGTTTCATTCTCTTTTACACAACTATTATTTTTATTTTCAAGTATTTTTTTTTTCATTATGTTTAACCACTGCACAATTATTGTTTGATGCGGCTTGTTTGCCCGCTGGTGTTGCTGTTTGTTTGCTGTTCAACTTTTTCGTTAAAAATGTTCCTTTTTTTTCTAACCGTGATTTTGTGCTGAATAAATACATGTTGTTATTGGCTGTGTTTAAATAAATTATTCTTTCAAATCGGAAAGAAAAGTAAATTTATTTCTAAAATTTATTTTTAATGTGCGATGCATGTTTCAAAATAAATATTTAATCAATTCATAAATCATTTTTTCTTAGGCTATTATTTAATGTTAAAACTAGTTTGAAATTTTGGTAACTAGTGTTTCGCTTTTAATGTAATTTATTGTATCTTTTAGCAAAATATTTAGTCACATTTGTCAAATAATCAAGATTTACCTTGATAACATATTGTTTCCCTTTAAAGACTCATTTGTTTCCTCTTATTTGCTAATTTAGCATGGCTTTTAATAATAGATAAATAAACCCTAGAAACTGAAACGGTAAGATATTACTTCAATAAAAATTTCATTCGCTTTAATTATTTCCTTAAGCGAAAATTATTTCCACCACAGTCACATAAGCTCATATTGATGCCCTGGAACTTTGTTTTAATCATATAAATGCTGATTTCCTCATTACAAAATTAGTTTCACCACCTCTCCATAGTGCGTGGAAATGCATTTTACTCTGATTTTCTTCTCTGGTCCTCTGTGGTTTTTCTTGTTATATTTTTGATCTTTTTTTGCTCTTTCGGCTACTTTGGTATTTCTAGTTCCTTTATTTTTACAATTTTCGTGAGCAGCTTAACGTTTTATAGTATTGAAAGTCGGGCTAATCTTGAAAATAGGTGCCTGTTTTCGGGCGCTTGGAATATGTTGACTGTTATTTTTTACTTAAATGTTTTGGAAGCAAATGAAGTTTTTAATCAAGTAATAATTTTTTATAGTTTTTTATTACATGCCATTCTAATTAAGATATCAAAATAAATACTTCATACAGATATTTCTCTTTTATTTAAAATGCTCCTCTTTCTATTATTTTTTTTTCAAAATAGACAAACATTTGTTAAGGTTTTAAATGGTTCAGTTTTTGAGATTTGCTAAAAATTATTTTAGTCTTAAAATTTATTCCTAATTCTTTAATCTGAAATATTTTCCACTTTAAACGATGAATAATTAAAAATTTTAAGCTATTTGTCCACTCGAAAATACTGATGAAGGGATTTTTAATATAATATAGTTTATACATTTTAAGAATATTTTAAGGTTCAACGTATAATTTTTAAATACGGAAACAATACCAAATGAAGTTCTCCCCAAAATGGAATTTTAAAATTCTACCTCTTAAATTTGATTTGTTGTTTTAGTGTTGATGAGTTTTTTTTCTTGAACTTTTTCGATAGATTATTCTTATTATTAAACAAAATTGTTTGGTGTATAATTCTTACCAAAATGTTAAAAAATATAGTAAATTTGTTGAAAATAAGAAACTGAAAATTTCCTTCAAGAAGTTAATATTGACCTCCCCTACTGAAATATTTATTTTGAAGTGTGCACTGCACATGCTATTCAATTTCTTAACGTCATATTCACTCGTAAATCATTCTTTAGTTTTCATTTAATTTTAATAATTATTTAAATTTTATATTTATTTTGCCAATAAGTTAGTTCAAAATACCTTATTTTTTAGTAAGATTTATACATTTCTGGTAAAAAGTCTACTTCAACTTATCACATTACTAAAAATGAACATTTTCGACACTATAATATTACACTTAGAGTCTTTTAATATTCAAATACGTATATTATCAAGTTATTCTCACTCTGTATAGAAACTTTCAAAATTTACTTTGTAAAAGTCTTTTATAAATGCGTGAAGTAAAAACAGCTATACAAAAAACTAAATTTGCAATATTTTATCGTTTTTTTATTAATGGTATTGCGAATTTTGCAAGCCTTTTGAAAACAAAATTGAATTTAAAAAAAAGTAAAAATATATATATTCTTTTCCCAAAANATATATATTGTACTTTAAGGTAAATAGTTTGATCCATCTGTACCCTTGTAAAAATGAACTTCTATTTTTTTTCTCAATATATACTAAATCTATTTTTCAAGCATTTTTATTTGAATCTTATATTTTTTTAAAGAAAAATACTTTAACTATATCCTTAAAACTCATTAAAAATTTAGAAAGTAAGAACTTTAGTAAAAAAAAAAAGACTCTTACAATTAAACAACTAAAAGCTTAAAAAATTCGCCTTGTTAAAATTTGAAATCTCTTAAACATACAGAACAAGAAAACAAAAAACACTTATTGAATATTATTTTAATATTTTTTTAAAAGAAAAACAGGTTTAAATTAAGCTAGTAAATCTTTTATTTCATTTGGTTTTGGAAAAAGATATAACAAAGTACATAATTATTAAATATTTTTATTAAGTCATACAAAAACAAAAACACTTAAATCCAATTTCACCACATTCACTGGCTTTGTAAAAAAAAAACTGTATTAACATTTTTTCATTACAGTATTGAAGACTTAGTTGAATTTAGAACAGATAGTAGAGTATGTGAAATAGTCTTGTACTGGAAAGACATGATTGTATGAAATAAAGTAGCGATTTAAAATGTTGATTTCTTGTATGTGAATGCCCTAAAGTAGAAATTTGTAGCGCTGTTAAAATCTTTCATGAATTAAACTCTCTTTCAATATTGTCTATCTTCTGTAGATTTTGTAGTATTGATTCTGTAGATTTTGTAGTTTAGATACTCATTTTACATCATCCATTGTATAATATTGTACTCTGTAGACTAGTTACTCATTCTATATCTCCAATATATGATACTGTACACACTACTTTGCATGTTTTTCTCAATATTAGTTAATTTTGAGCATTTGAAAGATTTTTTGAGACGTGACAATAAAAGCAAATTTTTAATAGTAATATAATGCAATAAAATGCGTTGAAAAATGGAAGAAAGACTTATATTTGAATATTATTTAGTAGTTGTAAGAAAATTATTTTAGAATTATTCCAACTCGAATTAATTATTCCTACTCGAGTAGGAATATTATTAAAATTTATCTGGTAAAACATTATAATCAATATAAATAAATACTTTTTTCGTGAAAGCCTTGTTTTTGATAGAGCAAATGATTTTGATTTATTATATTACTAATTTTAAAAAAAATAAATATCTATTTTCTAAGAGCGCAGAAAGAAACTTGTATAAAAAAGCTAAGTTTAAAAAATAATAAATAACTACTTTGCCTCGCTTCTAAAGTTGTTTTTAATCCGGATATTTTTTGCCGTTTTAGTTTAAAAAACAAACAATTTATATAGTTATTTTTTAACTAAATCCACAGGTATTATTTTTGTTATTTCTCTTGCATTCTATTTCTTTCAAAAGTTATAAATAGTTTTTTGTTTGATTTTAACATCCTTATATTCAATGATCCTTAGTGCTCAGGGACCTATATTTTTGTTGAAAAGAGACCCAAATTCATAAAAAGGAAACAAAATTTCTGGGTCCTTTTTTCTTTAACTAAAAGCGTGTCTTGGTTTAAAATGTGAAGCCTCTACCTCTTCATTTGTTAATATTCAAGTTCATATTCTAATCTTTTGATTAATAAAAAAAATTTCAAAATAAGAAAAAGAGGTTATTATTTGAGCTATCAAATTTTTTAATTGGGTTTAAACAAGGAAAAGCAAGGATGTAATTTAATACCCAGAACTATTCTCATTTTTTCCTTCAGCTATTCATAAAGAAAAAACAAGAATTGTTTTACACAGTTAAAGTTAGGTTATAATTTTACTTGCATAAATCTATGGGTGCGCTAAATTTTTATTGCGTGTTCTAGTGGAGACGCGTCATAACTTATTTTGTGCCTCCCCTTAACGGTTTTAAAGGCGCATTTGACGCGCTATAGCGTGTAAGTGGAGTCACTGAATATTTTGCAAGCTTCATACTTCAGGCTTCAAACTTTAAAAAATGCTACTTTTATTTTTAAATAGTAATAAACTTTATTGCATTTTGAAAAGTTGTAAATATTAGTAACTTCCTACTATATTTCACTAGGTTTAGTTCTGCACCTTTGCACGTAATCACTGTGCAATACCTTTAGTTATAGATTCCTTTAAGGTTTGAAACTATCAAATGTACTACCATATAGATATAAAATCTGCACTGTTCTTTCCAAAACAATCAACTAGTTGGAAACATTGCATGAGTATGGTATATCTTATTAAATAAAGTATTCAATACTGTGTGTTTTATTGATATTATTTAATATCAGTATTTGTATTTTGTAAAATATTATATATTAATTGAAAATTATATTAATCAATTATAGTTTTGTTTTGATTTAACAGAATGCGGCGTAAAATTTATCAATTGAGCTGTTCGAAGTAGTTTAATAAATTATGAAACTTCCTTTTTAAAAATTAATCTCTTTTTTGTGGAATATAGATGCAGTAAAATATACATATAATAAATAATATGGATTAAATTATTCTTATTGACTATCATTATTACTGTAATTTAAACTAGTTTTTAAATGTATGAGGAAATATTTGATCTAAATTTCATTACACGTTTTAATTTAATTTTCTATTAATAGAAACATTTTTACCAGAAAACGCTTTTTAAGGAATATTTAGTCACTAAATGCATAAAAATATCTTATTAAATGTGAATATTACACTGAATCAGTACATGAATATTTCACAAAAATCACACTTAACAAAGGCTTTTTTTTTAAAGTTGATATTGACTTCTTACTAAATTGCATTTTTCTGTATTAAATCTTCTTACTAAAGTGCATTTTGCTAGATTTTATCTAATAAGTATCAAATTATACACTAAACTTTTTATTCATTTCTAAAATCATAACAAATCATTCGATATGAATTGTATCGTATTGAATATATGTATTACTTTAAAAAAATATTTAGAATAGAAATAAGTTTTTAAATCGCTATACAAAAATAAATATCTTTATAAATTCTTTCAAATGCTCAAAATGTAGTCTATCTTATTTCATTCTATAATTGAACTACTCGTACGTGTATTGTTCTAAATTAGTTTCGTCATAACATAGTCTTTTGCGTTGAATTAAATTTTATCTAATGCTTAGTAGTCTGTGTGTTGTTGTATTGATAAAAGTAGTTGTGTTTGTCGTTGTAAACATATTGTCCAAGTCATCAATTTCTAATTTTATACTCTGTAGTACATTTTCTCTGTAGTCTTGTAAGTAGTAGCCACATAGTACCAAAGAAGACCTATATAGTCTCATTTCTTATAGAAACATTCAGACCTAAATAGGCCCAGTATACAATAGAACCTTTTACTTCTGATAGCCTTACTTCTAATTTTTATCCAACTTATATCTTTATCAAATTATACCAATGATTTTAGTTTCAAAATAGACTCTCAAAAATCTATAGGAAGGTTATTCTATTCTAATATCACTGTAGTTCCCCATGTAGTATATATCTCCTTTTAGTATCCCATTGTAGATAGTTAGTTGTAGTTAAAAAAAAATCATTCTTGCGAGCTTTATAACTCTTTGGATTATATAAGAGGTAAGAATAATTTGGAGTTAGTAAAAAATTGAAAAAAAATTGTTTTTGTTAAATATTTTTACGCAAAGAATTTTGTAAAATTTCAAACGATATTTTAATATTAGGATTGTTTTAGATTATATAGTTTTCAAACATTTTATTCTTAAGTTCTTTAAACTCTATTTGAATAATTCAAAATTTAATTTAACTGTTTAAGGTTTGGAAAATAAATTATGTGTTCCAATAATATACCTTTCTCCTGCAGTTTTTATTTTCTTTCTTTATTTTTTTTCCAAATTAGGCTTATTAACGTATTTGCATTTTATGAAGAGCTAAATTTCTGGATGCTTTAAATGTATCCTTTTTTGTTACACGTTTTGTGTTATGCGTTTAGATTTTCTAAAAAATATATTATTTTGAGGACAAAAATGTTGCATAGTTATTGTTTTCCGGATGCCATATTTTAACTTACTAAATGCATATTATTTTTAACTACAACCCAGTTTCGTTTACCAAAATTGTCTTTAGCATGTTTTATTGTATTGTGAAATTCCTGTGACTTACCCTGCCAGATGACTAACAGAGCTTTATTATCTTTTCCCTTTGCCTGCTTATAGTGGAGCTGAATGGTCAGCAGACGTCACCCCCACTACTAACTCAAGCTCTTTCAGGTAACATTGGTTGGTGTGACTTCATATTGTTTAGTAGTTTTAGTAGTAGGTCATTTTTTCAATTCTCTGAATAAATTTGACACTACTGTAGTTTAAAATAATTTCAAACTCTTCGTGTTTTATAATATATCATCATATATAGTTTTGAAGGGGAAATTTGTTGTGTATTTTTTTTTAAACATCCCACATAGGATGTCTAGTTGTATAATTACATACTTTAATATTACATAATTTTGAAATACTTAAGAATAAATACAAGTCTAATGCGTATTTTTTTTTTAAAAAAAGACACCAAAATTTTGTCTAGTAGTTGTATAATTACATACTTTAATGTTAAACACTTTTGAAATATTTTAAGCGTACAAGTCTGTTGCGTATTTTTTTATAAACATATTACAAATGTTCTCTAGTAGTTGTATAATCACATATTTAAATATTGCATAATTTTGAAATATGTAAGAGAATATGTTTTGAATATGTAGAATAATGCAAGTTTTTCCAGAATTTTGTGTAACGTTTAATAGGTAATTCATGCCAATTGGTTTGTTATGAATCTAACCTATGCAATATTTAAAATAGCGTGTTATATTTTAATGCTCAATTCCATTTTGACTTTTCTTGATAAAAGCTACGTTAAGTTATATCACTATGTTTAGTTGCTGGTTAAGTTAAAACCCTGAATTTTTTACAATGTACTCTGATTCTGGTATAACCACAATTACTTGACCTTTAGCCTTTTGCTTAGGGATTGTGCAATAAGTGTACCAAAAGGGCTTCATCATACTGAGCGCTGTTAGCAAAAGTCTATTAATATTTCTTGAAAAACTAACAATTTCTTTATTTGGATTAGTTTTACTTATACAATCTTATGAATCTTGTTTATGATTTTTCAGTAATTAACAATTACGGGCCTCAGAGTTTTGCGCAACCTACATCTCCTGCTAACAGTCGTGGCTTTCCAGCTACCAATAGTCCTGGACCCATCGACCTCTACACTTCTGGTCAAGATAGTGTTGGCTATGTGCAGGCCACCAGCCCCCAACCCACGGGCTTCCCACCTATTGCTGTAAGTAGGGTGAGTACTTGACTTCGCCTTAATACTAGGTGAATAGCTAATAGAGGTAGTAACTGGTACTTTAAAATTTATATATTCTGTTGTTATACACTAGAAATCAATATGTATTAAAAATAGCTGTTCCAAAATAACAGATACTTTTCTAGTCTGAAATGAAACAGAAGAAAATAACCAAATCATGCAACAATGTTTTTATTGTGTGAATGAAAGGTAGCAGATAAGTCGATTGTAGTTTTGGTGGATTTGTTTGAAATCAGAAACAGAAAATATTTTATCAATAGCATAATACAAAGTTTAGAAATTCATTTATTTTAATTTTTTTTAAATTAAAATGTTAATTTTTATTCTGCTCAGACAGAGATTAAGATCAATTTAAATAAGAAAAAAGAGAAAAACTATGTTATTTAAATTGCAAATGTATATGTTAAAATGCATATATTTTCATTGCTTTTAGCTCACCTTTGAACAAACATGTTTGTTAGTTTCTGATATCTACACTGGCGTACTACTGTAACAGATTTACAATACTATTGCTTGCAACATTACCCATCTCTTGTGAAAGGGTTGAACTTTCGTCTTGAATGTCTTCGTTGCGATTTTTATACAGATTTTAAGAATATATTGCTTTTGTAAAAACTATTAAAAATATTTATTGAGCAATATTGTTAATTCTTCTTGATGATCTACAACAGTTATGCAAATTTTGTACCATTAGTTTATGAGTATAAATTTTCTGTTATTTAGAATCCTGGAACGATACATCGGTACATCAGTTAACCGAATCAATCTTGTAAACCTATGTTACTAGAAAATTATTGCAATTAATGACTGTATATTAATAATGACTTAATGTTCCCCATTAAGCAGTAATATAGTTGCCGATTTTGCAACAATACTACGTTCGCTAATTTGTCAGTCTATTTCTTCATTAGTAACCGCAAAATAAATATTTATCTTTCTTTAACTTGATAAAGTAAACTTGTTTGAAAAACGTACATTAGATAAGTGAGCTTGCACGAAAAACTTACTTTAGATGAGTGAACTTACTTGAAAAATTTTCTTTTGACTAGGTACTTGCTCAAAAAACTTATCTTTGACTAGGTATACCTCTGCATTTTGATTAAATTAATTGTGATATTAGCTAATACTTTCATATAGAAGTTCGGGATTTTCAAATTTTATTTTCATTTTAAAATTGTTGGGAATTCATTTTTTTATTAAATTGCACTTTTGTGTCTTTCTGAAAATGCTTCAGAACTTATATGGATGCCTAAAAAGATACCAAATCGGAATTATACGGTTGCATAACAAATGTTATTAACTTCCAAAGTAAATTAACAGCACATAATTGTTTATTTATGTAAATTAAGTTACATTCACCTAATATAGTATTATATTATATATACATATACATAATATGGAAACGTTAAATGTGCAAAGCATGCTAACAAAATGTTTTATCACATGCTAATAAAGCATTAAAATTATTGTGTCAAGTTTTGATGCATCTTGTAAAACATTTTATATGATCTAATTAAATATTTTGTATAGCATTTTACAAATGCGTACTAAAATTTTTTAAGTTTACTAACATAGGTGAAATTATTCAATTATCTTACAATCAATTTAAAGTAAATTTACGAAATTTTAATTTAGTTTCAAAATGTGTACTAATAAACCTAATGAGATATAAGAATCTATTTTTTCAACGAATTTAGAATCTCAATTTAAGGATTGAGTTCGTTTATGAGGAAGGTAATCAATTTAGCATGAATATGCTGAAAAATAACAATACATTAGAAAATTGTAAGCAGCAATTAACTAAGTTATGCATTTTAACTAAAATAAAGAGTAGCAAAATAATATTTTTTGCTACTTTGAAAAAAAAACGAATGTTTGTAACATTTATTTTTTAATGTATCTAAAACAAAACTATTTGCCAACAACTATTTTACAACATTTTATTAATTGTAAAAAATGTTTTTTTTAGTCGAAAATCGCATTGAAGAAATTTTCCCTCTTTAATACTCGGAGAAAATATTCCGATGAAACTACCGTGATTTTTTGTGTAATGACATTTCTGGTTTTTAAAAAAAACAACATAATTATGGAATTAATAGAAATCAAAATATACGGTGAAGTAAACGATTCATTTCGTAATTTTTCAGTTTATATGGTAAATGTCTACCTGAAAATCTGGTTTTTAATTACTCTTATTACCACACATTAATAAAGAAAATTGATAAGTAAATTTAACCAAATAAATGGTTTATGCGCCATGGCATAAGAGTTTCATGATAAAAATTACACATTTTTACTACATTTACCAAATTTTACACACATTATTAAACCATATTTATCTTTTTTTATTTTACCAAAGTCATTGCCAAAATATTTCGGTAAAAATTGCTAAGCTTTTTAGTATTCCCATAGAGCCAGAAACAATGTAAATTTTACCATATTCTGGTTATTTTGACCATATTATTCTCAGGCAAAACTTGTGTAATAAAGTATCGTGTTACCATAGCATTATTTGGTGTAATAAATCATCACATCAACCTTGTTTTATGCAATATTAATATTTTGTGTGAGTGCCGTTGTGCCTCAGTCGATAAAGTGTTCTTTTACGAATGGTTGGAATTCCAGTGATGACTGGTTGATCTAAATTCTGCTCTCAGCTCGCACCATCCGCAGTGTTCGCGTAAAATATCGTCAGTGGTTGACGCATCAAGAGTTAGAATCCCCTATTCGTCGGGATAACCGCGGGAGGTTTTCGTACTTTTCCACTCCATAATATAATGCAAATGCGGGTTGGTTTCATCAAACAATCCTCCGCAAAGACTAGTTTATCCAAATGCTTGATTCAAGAGTTCCTTTGTCTTCTGAGTTGGGTTCAAAATTACACGGCTACGGAGTTTAACATTATCGTAAACCCAAAAATGGGTTGGTTGTCCAACGCCACGGCGTGGGAAACTTGTATATATATTTTTTTATTTATTTCCGAGTCATTTCTAAAAATCTACT
This sequence comes from Parasteatoda tepidariorum, assembly GCF_043381705.1. Lineage (NCBI taxonomy): Eukaryota > Metazoa > Arthropoda > Arachnida > Araneae > Theridiidae > Parasteatoda > Parasteatoda tepidariorum. The sequence continues at coordinate 33,841,108 of NC_092209.1, read as the reverse complement.
CTTTTATGTCGGCTAATTAAAATTATATTATTAAAAAAAATTAAATATGTCCTTGTCCTCTGCGTGGTTAACCCTCTCTTAAAAAAATAATCTTTAAAATGGTATCGAGTTAAAATTTTCAAATATAAATTGAATATCATGTTATCATGTCAGAAATTTGAGACGTTTTACAGTTCATTTTGACAAGAAAAACTTAACAAAATGAATTTTCTGGAAATATTCTCAAAGCAGATGAGACAAATTTTAAAAGAACTAATTTTACTCTTTCTAATAACCAAGTTAAGAACAGCTTTCAACAGTTTATTTCTTAATGTCCTAATGTTAATCTATGTACGCATTCTTAAATGGCATTTGTTAAATTTAAAGCTTCTTAGTTTCATTTTATTTTCGCATGGCTCTGTAAAAGTTTTCTGATGCATGTTAGATTCTTAATAAGTGATTGTCCTTATTCTGTAATATTTTACTTTCTCTTTAAAACAAACTAAAACCTTTTCATTTAATAGTTGTAAATTAAACATTATGAATTTTATTACATTCACAACGTGAATTTGACTGAAACTTACAATATGAGTTTGATTGAAACTTACAGTATGAATTTGATTGAAACTTACAGTATGAATTTGATTGAAACTTATAGTTTGGATTTCATTGAATGTAACAAAGTTAATATTTCTGAAGGTTGATTTATGATAGAAAACTAACTGCAATTTTTTTACACGTTTCAAAACTGAAACTGAAATCTAAAAATAAGAAAAAAATATTTAAATTATTACATTCAGATGAGTAGCACAATTATATTTATGCTGAAAAAAATTATGAACAAAATTTTTTTTATTGATTATTTAGTTGATCGTGATTTTTGTTAGTTGAAGGAAGTTTCAAAAAATTAAGTATTTATAAATTGTAATAACTCTGAGCTAAGTTAATAGTACTTTTATCAACCGCTAGGGGCCGCTGATTGCCGCAGCCTTCACAAATGGATATCACTGAAATATAATGTATACATCTGCCAAGAATTACAGTACACGGTAAGAACGTTTTCTTTGATATTTTGGCTCGAAAAAGCCAAATTACAATTTTCATGATTTCCATAAAATTTCAAAAACGAAACAATCTTACCAAATATTGTACTAAGTGTACAAATCGGTGCTAGGCAAAATTCTTAACCTTCAAGAAGAACATTCAATAAAGCATAAACTTTTGAGTTGAATCATTAACTAGTTTGAAAAAAAATTATTTATTTGTATGTTTTGCAGTATTTGGTAAGATTAGTATTTAGTTCTTATTTGTTGTACTATGTTCATTTCTGTTTCTATCATTTCCTAGTCCTTTCTGTAGTTTTGCTTTTATATTCTTCTCTGTAGTACTGCATTTCTTTGTACTTCTGTATTAATATAAATTGAAAAATAAAACTTAAGTCTTGCTTAATTAGAACATCTGCTTTGAGTTTTATTTCTGATAAATTATTATTACGCAATCGTAAAGTATTCAAAAAATCCCCGTTAAATTAGGATATGGAAAAAGGCGTTATAGTAAAAGAAAGGCTTTTTTTTTTAAAGTTTTTGCACCCCTAATTAGTGTCTTCTTTTAGTGAAACTCAGAAAATAAGTAATAAAAACTATCTTTGAACCTTTTCCACCAATGAAGTTAAATTGTTGTGACGAAAACAATAATGCGTAAATATTATTTAAAAAGTTAAACGTTCGTATTGTATAGTAAAATCCTTTTTTAGCTTAAAAATAATGTTTATTAATTTCCAAACTTTTTTTATGATTTAATTGGGATTTTTTTCTGATATTGCAAAAAATTTTGTTGATTTTTATGCATATTTTATTGTAAAAACATACTCATTTAAAATATTAATTTTTTACAATATAAATGATTTATTTTCAATTTAAATCTTTTAAAATGAACCTGTAAAGTTTCACGATGGAAATATAAAAATTGGAAAATATAAAATACGATTTTAGCCTGAGTTTATTTAATCGCTTATATTTTCTTAAATGAATAGATCACTTTTTTAAATTAAATTTCTTAAAATCTCGCAAAAACGTTTATTATAATTAAATTTGTAATACATCGCAATTTTACGAACAATGCTTTTATTATTTAATAGTGTACCTTTTTTTCAGCGAGAATGATACCTGCATGAATTATTAACTCAGTGTTCATTTTAGTGTATTATCGGTGTCTGCAGATCATCTACAAATCATCTATTAACAAAGCGTGAATTTTCATAAAAGAATGTGAAGAAATTTTTTTATTTTTTTAATTGTCTATAGAAACCTTTCTGAGTTTTCGAAAAATCGTTTTTTAATTCCGCTTTTCTCAGCTGTGGTTCCTTTGATTTTGATAGCTCGCTCGTTTAAATATTTATCTAATGTGTTTCAATGCAATTTTTAAGAAGTTAGACCCGAAAAATATTCCGTTGTGAGGAAATAAAATATTATATTTGACTATTGGATATTCAGAATTAAAAAGGAAAAAAAAAACTTTTTTTTAACGTAATCTTAAATTTTAAAAGGTGTATAATGTTGTTTTAATCTTAATGTTAATCTTAAATTTTAAGTGCCCTTATGCTCCTAAATTTAGGTTGAATGCTTTTCCTACACATAGGAAAGTAACTTGGATTGCCCATTTTCTAATGATATTAATAAGATGAGATTAGTAATTTTTTTTGTGGTCTCAAATTTCAGAGGTCCTGTACGATAACCCGTCGATGTTCTTAAATTAAATTAATAAAGTTTTTTTACCCTCACATCGCAATTTTAGGAATATTGTTCTATATGCCGTTTTAGCTCAGGGAGCAGAGTGTTTGCCTCCCGTTGAGGTAACCCATGTTCAAATTCCAGCTGTGACCGGTTGATACAAATTCTGCTCTCAGCTCTCATAGACCGAAGTGTTTACATAAAATATCCTCATGGATCAAAGTTCGAGTATTCTTGCCATCAGGCTAACCGTGAGAGGTTTTCGTGCTTTTACTCTCCATGTAACGCAAATATAGGTTAGTTCCATCAAGAAAGTTCCTCAGTGGTAGACGGATTAAGGGTTAGAGTCCCTTTTCCGCCTGGCTAACCGCTGGTGGTTCTCGTGGTCTTCCTCTCCATGCAACGCAAATGCGGGTTAGTTTCCACGAAAAGTCCTCCACGAAGGCGAATTTCTCCCAATGTTTGATCCAAGAGTTCCTTTGTCTTCTGGATCAGGTGCAAAATTACAAGGCTACAGAGTTGAACATTGGTAGTCAACTCAAAATTGGGTCGGTCGTTTAACAACGGTGATAAAAAAGGACCCTGTGCTGTGGCGCCAAATTTTAGTTTTTCCACGCGATAGCCCACCTACTATTGATGTACTTAAAATTTGGTAAGTTTTTTTTCTTTCGGTCCAAAATTTAAGAGATCATTAACCTTATCCCATGTTCCGGTGTTCTTTAAATTAAGTAAATAAAATGTTTTGTCCCAAAACGTTAGTAATCTTCTGCAATAGCACATCTACTTTGATAATCCTAAAATGAGGTTATTAAAAACTTTTTTGTAGCCCCAAATTTTATAGCCATCCTATACAATAATCAATATACAGTCTTAAATCTCATCCCCTGTTTGAGGAACAATATTTTATTTTGATTTTAAACTTAAATAATCTATTGCGAGGTTAAAAACGACCGTTTTTTTGTTATTACAGTTGGGAACCGATTATCCGGAACGATCGGGACCATCGCTATTCCGGATAACTGATTTTTCCGGTTTTCTGAATTGCTACAAAAAGCCGTTTTTTTATTGTTAAACCCAACTAAGAAAAAAAAAATTTTGGGAATAATCTTAAAAAGAAGAAAAAACGATGAAGTAATACACTAATGATTATTTCCAAAATGATTTTAAGGTAAACATCTTTCAAAAAAGAAAGAAAAATCCTGAAATCTTATGAGGAAAAAAAATTTTTTTTTTAAAAATTGTGGAAAAATTTATCGAATTTCGTTCCGGTTTTTTGGTTTTCCGGTTTTCTGATTTCCGGATAACGGGTTCTGTACTGTAGTAGTAATGTCAAATAATAATATTGCATATTACTATTATTATTATTATTTTTCAGATCGGAATGCGCTTTCACTCAGGTATGGAGGAAGAGGATAAACGAACTGTGTATGGACCGCCTTGCGTTCTGCAACAAGTGGCACCAGTTCTCGCTTCCCTTTCCTTGGATTTGGTGCCCGAAAGAGCGCACTTAATTTGTGGTTGAATTCTTCTTCTAACTCCTCCACCAAAGCATTCAACAAACACTGTTATAATTAATTAATTATTATTATTATTATCAATTTCTCTACTTACAAACCGGAAGACATTCATGTGTACGGATAACAAAAAAAAAACACAGATTTCGTTGGGTTTTTTTTTTCTTCTCTTTTTTGCTTTTGTTTTTTTTTTGTGTGTATTTTATATTGAGTTGTTTTTTCAAGTGGACAATATATAAAGGAAAAAAGAGCTGCTAAATGACTTATTAGGGGAATCTTTTATTTTTTACCTTTCCCCAACTGGCAACACTTATGAACAGACGAGAAAAATGCAGCTCGTTTTATTTTCTCCTCCCAACTACGTTCTTTACTATATTGTGTGCTTGTATGCTTCTAATTCAACTTACATAAATATATATATATTGACATTATATATACACCTTGACAAACTGCGGCATTTAACCTACCAAGAATCGCAATTCTCTATATTATATGAATAGCTTGACGTTGTAATTGTTAATCGTAATGTATTTCTGATTCCGCTTTTGGTTCAATGTGATGATATATTTAAACTTTTGACTGTTGATTCTCGGCTATCATTGTGTTTTCACTGCTAAAACCTTAAACGGACCCTCACCGACATCTACGCTTTCATTTTCAAAGAAAAATTCCGAAAAGGATTTAAGAAAAAAAAAACCAGAGGCCTTTCAGCGTTGCTCTTAACAACAACGAATTCCAACAGCACTTAATTAAAATGATTCTGCAACACGCTAGCACCTACATAGTCAAGCATATTTCAGTTCTCAATGCACTTTACTTACTATCTTTCTAAGCAATACAGCAATGTTCAACTATATTATACAATTTTGCTGATGTATAGCCAAACATTTAGTCAAGCACTTTTGTTGTGATTTGTTTGTTGTACTCTTCCGATTGCAGCCCACGTTATTTTGTATAAAAGGAGTCAAAAGCTGTAACGTTAGTTTTTATTAGAGAGATTTAGCGCATTCATCTAGCATTCCGCACATTTACGTACGTACAGTGCAGTTACTGCAGAACAACCTCGGTTTTCTGTAGAGCTTGCACAGAATATACGTATTACGAGATGCTCCATGGATATGCTAAATCTCTCTATTATTATTTTTTACAGAATTTTGCATATTAAAAAGTGGTATGTTTTCACTTGGGCAAAAAAAAATTATTATATATGACATTTGTTAAATGTTCTGAAACTTGTCATTTAAAAAATCTAGCTTTAATCTTTTTAAATTACATATAATTTTAATATTATTAATTCATTTTGAACAAATTGTAATAAACTGCTACTGCTATGGATAAAATAAATATATGCATCCAGGCTGTGTTTCCCAGTGTGGAAACAAGCCTTATTTGCTGCTAGAATTAAAAGTACCCAATATAATACAGTATAACTGTTCTTTAAAACTTTGTACCAAACTTTTGTTACCTAATTCAATATTATGATAAATTATATTAAAAAAATAAATCTTATTTTTAATAATCAGCCTCCATGATACAAAAAAATAATTTTTTAAGTGGCCTACTAATTATTTTAATAAAATTTGGAAAAAAATACTATTTATTGATAAACTATTTATGTTATTCACATTCATCATTATAGTTTCATTTGACTAAAAATTATTAATTTTATACCAAAGATTTATTGTTATTTGTGATGCTTGCATTTTTACAGGTTTTCTATTTTTAAAGATTTATACCAGACAAGTTTTGTTGTCATTAACAGAAGTTATTTTGATTTTAACAAATTTTTGTATTAATATAAGTATTTTCTCTATATATCTTTAAAAAGGAGTCGTATTTATTTTAATTTTATGTTACCATTAAATTTTATTTGGTTTTAAAAATAATTTCGTTTAATTTTTTTTCTTCATATATTGCATACATAAAGTTTCAAAGCATACTTATTTTAATTTTCAAATTAAATTTTTTGCTTCTATTTTTTTTAATATTAAATTTTTTGGGCAACTACATTGTTTATTTGTTAACAAGAAATGCTTTGCTATCATAACTATTCTATTTTAACACAAATATAGTGTTTATATGTTTTTATTATCTTTTATTGCATCCCCATTTTATTTTTACCCAAATGCATTTCTTATTTTAGTTAATTTAATTTTTTAACACAAATGCAATGTGCATTCCTTGCTTTATTTCCATTGCTATTCTATTTCTAACATAAATCTAATATGCATTTTTTATTATTAGTTTTAACACCATTGGTAGATTTTTAACACAAATACAATATGCATTTCTTACTATAGGCTTAGGCTCCATCGCTATTCTTTTTTTAACACAAATGCAAAATGCTTTTTCTGTTTTATTTACATCGCTATTGTTTTTTTAACACAAATCGAATATGCATTTCTCATTATAAGCCTTAGTTCCATCGCTACTTTTTTAACACGGATATATTATGCATTTCTTATCATGAATTTTGATAACCATAGCTATTTTTTAATGTAAATCTGATATGCATTTCTTATTATAAGCTTTAAATCCATCGTTATTCTTTTTTTTAACGCAAATGCAATATTAAAAGCTTTTTTTATGGATTTTTTTATTGAAAGCTTTTTTTAAGGCTATTATTTTTTAATATAAGTACAATATGCACTTCATATTACAAGCTTTAACTTCAACGCTTCTTTTTGTTTGATATCAATAATTCTTTATTAAATAATGCAGTTTAACAATAACAGTACCTAAAAACCAAACAAGTGACCTAAAACCATTCAAAGATATTTTGAGAACTATTGGAGATTGACGTATTTATTAATTTGATACAAGCCTTTATCATATAAGAAATAAATTTATGATTACAATTTCTGACTTTTGTTAATCATTTCTACAAAATGAAATCTGGGCTTCCTAAAATATATTTAAAATCAGTGCAAATCAACTGTCCTCTTAACGGGAAACAACTTCTAATTGGAATTAAGTGTAAATGTACTTTTTTACAATTCTACTTTAATAAATTGTTTAGATTAAATATATTTACATCATTATTATTGGTAAAGTAAAATGTAATTATATATTGAGTTTTATTATCTTAAATATCATTCTCATTGTTTTTTTGTTTACATTGACAATTTTAACTTAAAAATGGGCTGCTTTATGGTTCGAATTGCTATTAAGTGTCTTTGTAAAACGTGTCTATTTCACTACAACTGTTAATTATAATTATACTATAAAATAAGCAGATGAATTATATTTATGAATATTTTTTGCTACCTGCTACTGTGATTTTATTGGTGATATAGACTTTATATTTGCATCAAGTAAATCTAGTATTTATAATAAATTCTTTTGCATAAAATGTATTTATTTGTTTGATTTCCATTAGCCTCAGCACGAAATGTTATAGCAATACCAATGCACAAGCTCTAGTTCAAATGAGGAACTGCTTTTATCTATGTTTCATTGCATGATCTCTAAACTCCTTTGAAAAATATGTTTTTAGTTTGTTTTTTTTTTAAATCTTTTTTAATAAGTATTTACTATTTATGTATCTTATTTGAATTTCATTAAAATAATTTAATCAAATTCTTTAACATAAAAATAAGTAATTAAAAACTGCGATATTTTTTATTTGGTTTGAAATTTTATTGTTTAATATTCACAGTGAAAAATTTGTATAAATTTTATTGAAAACTAAATATTTTTTTTTTCAAATTTGTTATTTTATTATACAGGGTCATTTTAAAGTGATGACGGGATTTTATAAAGATATATTTTGCAAATTAACAGAAATATTGTTTGTGTGTGTAATTAGTTACTACACACTATACTTGTGAAATATAGCTTTTAAAATTCAAATAATTCTTTTCTAATAGCCGTGTGGATTAAAGTTTGTGTTTTATTCCCTGAAAAAATTCCATTGTATAATATAGTTTTTTTGTTGCTCCATAAATTCTTATTTAAAAAAAAAATCTATGTTTTTTTAATCTTTTTATGTGTTTTTCTTGCACTGAAAAAGCTTTTCAAAGACCCTGCCTTGTCAAACTCTATTGTAATAGATTAAATCTTATAAACAAAGTAATTATTGTTGTGCATTGGCTGTTTTCTATGACAACGATCCGCTCTTAGATTTAAAGTATTCCTTTTAAAGCCTTTATTTATATCTTGTTCACTGTTTATAGTGGTTTCTTGTAAAGTTGACCAGAAATATCAGCTATTTTAAATCCTACATATAACACTAACTTCGACGGATTACATTGGAAATTATTAAAGTAATTACTAAATGAACAACAAAGCTGTTGCAAAATTTTATCTTTTTAAAGTAATATCTGATAGTAGGTTCACTCAAAGTTCCTTGAATGCTTAGCAATAACATAGAAATATTACTTGCATTTAATGATAAAATAATTTTATGATAATGTAAACACACTCGCAAAATAGTGCCATAAATGGAGATTCATATAATGTAGCTAAGAATAAAGTTGATAAACACTTAAATGCACCATTATTGTTACATGTTGTATTTTTTCCAATTTATTGTTACACCACTTTTTTAAGTCTTGACTGGGACCATTTTATGAGTTTCGGCCCATTAATAGACCCTTATGAAAATTTTATCATTAAAACGATCTATTCCAAAATATTTTATCCTCAAAAGGATCCACTGTAAAAGATTTTGTCTTAAAAGTGGACACATCACAAAAAGTTCTATCACTAAAATGGACCCATCAGGAAATATTTTATCGTCAAAATGGGCACATCGCGAAAACGGAATTTTCATAAATCCTTGTTTTTGAAAAACGAAGTCAATGACGTCTTCATGTCAAAATTTTAGAACTAAAATTTCTTAAAAGACATGGTTTTTGTGTGTGTGTTTTTTTTTTTGTGTCTGAAATGCAGGACCTTATTTTCACATATTCTTTCATTTATGAGTATATTTTTTTGCAATTTAAAAGAAAAAGTCAAATCAAATCATAGTTTTTTTTTTTTTTTTTTTTACTTTCCAAAAAAATTAAGACCCTATTTTTTTTACAAAATCGCAAAATTATGCGCAGATTCTTCAGAAGAACGTAAAAAAATATTGTTAATTTATTTTTGGAAATATAGTTTTAATTAAAACAATAAATAATTCAAAATTTTGAAAAAAAAATCCGTAATCAGAACTAATGAAATAGCTTATGAAATGTTATAAGGAAATTGCATTTAAAGAAATAGTCTTGTTTACCTAAACTACAGGAAAACTAGAAATGATAATTTTTCAAAAAAACATCGCGTATTTAAGGTTTTTGCAGTAATTTAGAGAGAGATATTGTGAGGATTTTTGGATATTCTGATCACGGGGGGTATTTTTAAGGATATTCAAATCATGTAATGCATTTTGGGACTTTCGAGTATTGCCAAGGCCGTAAGAGTCTACCATTTCCCTAAAACTTCTTAATTGCATTAATTTCAAACTGGTAGTATTTAAAATAGTTCATCTTTGTGGTCAAATTATGTAGTTAATACAGTTGTGAGCCTGTTTCAATTCAGCTCTCATTTTCCAACTTTGCAGCAATAATCTTTGATGAATGGTCTGTAGCTCTGTGACATTAGAAAGCTATTAAAATACACCTTTGGTGTTAATGTGTGGAGAGGCCCACTTCGAAAAAGTGTCGCTTGTCAAAATGTTTTTACCTTATATTGAAAAGTTTACTAAATGCGTATATATATATATACATACATCATTCATATACATAACTATGTATTTTGTGGTTGGTTATTTTCTGATCATGTTCGTAATGTGTGTTATGGACATTTATTACACATTTTTTGGTCACTCCGATGATGTTACATGTACTCTTCCAGTCTGTTGTTTGATTTTTTGAGTCATTGTAGTTTGCTAGAAGAAAAAAAACAACAACCTGAACATTGGCACCCTAACTCTTATCTCGAGGCAATACTTAAAGGACATTTTTTCTGTGGCAATTTTTGGCAGCGATTATTATTATTATATAAATATATATATAAATATATAAAACTCCTTTAATGCTGTGTGTACAACAAAAGGAGTTTCACCTTGTAAATGTAATTGTGTGACACTTCAATGTAGTTATGTAGACTATGTAGATTGTTAGATGAAAAAAAGTCTAGCAGAGAAAAAAAATATATACAAAAAAAAATCAACGCTTTTCACAAACAGAGCAATAGTACTTCCCGTTGTTTCGTCATGTGTACAGTTGTTATTAACAGGAAAAAAAAATCAGAGCTGTTTCATATTTGTTATACACATATTATATATATATTATAAATGACTATACATATATACCCCTGCTATTTAAGTTGATAAAATTGTTTTCTTTTGTTCATCAATCAAATTTTGTTATTGAAAAATGCCGATTTAGGGCTTGCATTGTAGGAAAAAGTGATTGAAAATGCACTAAAAGGAAATGCAGCAAAAAAACTTTGCAATACACAAATTGTCACTTAGTTGAGTTGTACATATTCGATTTAGATATTAGTCTTATCTGAAAACTTAAAAAAAAAAGAAAAAAAAATTATCAAGTGCAGTTTAATTTCTGCCAACATTAAATGGTGGCGCCATCTTTCAGCAATATATCTAAGCGAGCCAATATTTTACCAATGCCTTGGTGGAAAAAAAGTCTGCTTTGTATAGGCAACAAAGTGCTATTCCTTTACGTGATATATTGTTGTAAATACATTTGTAACTTGTAGCTTTTTTTCACCCTGCTTGCCTACGTGTGAAAAAATTAAAAATAATAACACGAAAAAGATATTCTTTATAATGACTTTATATTTAACTGTAACTGCGACACATAAAAAAAAATAATAATTTTTTTTTCATTGTGTACATGATTTGTTTATTTGTGATTTTTTTCGTGTCAGTTTAAGTGTGTTTAATACCCTGCTTAGCTATCTTGTTTTTAGTTTAGATTCGTGAACAACAATGCTACTAGTCATTTATATATTTTTTTTTATTTTAAATTTCCGCTGATAAAATAGTTCTCAAGTACTATTAAAACTAAAAACAGATTTTTAATTCTGCAAAAATAAAAATTTCTTTTTTAATTGTTGCTTAGAGAAAAACTGCTTTTAAGTATTACTAAAACAAAAAAAACTTTTTTAAAAACTGTATTTTCAGTACTATTTAAAGGAAAGCTGCTTTAAAATGCTATCGAAAAGAAAATTGTTTCTTATCAGTACTATTTAAATGGAAACTGCTTTTTATAATTTTAAAAAAATCAATCGATATAATTTAAAATTTAAAAAAAAAAGCGTAAAAATTAGGAATACAATATAAATTGTTAAAAATAATTGCCCAAAATTGTGCTTGCTATTTTTAAGCCAATAGCGTTTTTTCTTTCTTTTTTTTTCTCACAAAATCGAAGAAATGGGAGGCCTTGGAACTAAAATCACTACAAATTGAAACTTCTCAGTATTAAGCTTTACTGATATTTTTGAGATATTTTCTTATAATACTTTTTATTGACAACCATACAAGTTATAATAAAATTATCGCTTAACTTAACGTGTAGAATTGAATGTTTAATCGCTGTGTTAACTAGTTTAATTAATTAGTCCTCCTTTTTTATTGGCGTTATGCTCCTCTTCAAAAAAGTGCCTTGATATTCATCTTTAGTATCTGCATCATTTCTATTAAATTGCTGCTTAAAATTATCTTCTGCTTGATATTCGATTTAAAAAGAACAAAAAATTACGGTAACGCCTAGATTAAACACTTCAGTTAGTGCTTAATATATATTATAATATATATTATAATAAAATTCTAAAGTAGTCGTAATTCTCGCGTAGTTTTCCCTGTCACAAAATTACGGTATGGAATTTCTTTTCACAGGAATTATGAAAACCGAATTAGTTAATTATTGTTGATTCAAACAGTTTAAATATATTTTCCACCTGTATAATAAGATACTTCTAAACTTTTCTTCCTTAGAAGAAATTTACAGCCATAAACATAAATTAGCCATAACAGAACACAGTCATAAATTTAAATTTAAAATGTGTTATAACACACTAAATATGATTCTTAAAAATTTAACATTTCGTTTTATAAAATTACATCATGTTTTTCTGTTTTTAAGTGTTATACGCATTATTTTTTTTTTCAATTCTACGTAATTTCCTTACTTAAAATTTATATTGATTTATATGCGTTCCATTTGTTAGCATTTTGTAAGTATCCCTGTTTTAATTACATGAATTTTTTTTGTGCTCTTTATTCCCAGCATACAATGTTTAAAACAACTATTTTCCTTGTTGTTAATTTACTTAGTTGCGAACTGTAATAACTGTCATCAAAAAGTAAATACGAAACCAAATATTTTACTGATTCATTACAATATTATTATATAAAAAAACGCCAATATTTGAGCATTTCTATTTTAGTTTTACACTTTAAAATTGCGGACGGTTTTAAAGAGTGCTGGCGCACTTTTTCACGTTGGTTTTATGGTTTGCGACCATATTCCCTCCATGAAATTTTCCTCCTAAACAAACCACATTTTTTTAATATTAAATCAAATTTTGTTTTTGTACACTATTTCTAAAGCATTTAAAGACACGCAGATGATTGCAAGTCGAGTTCGCTTGTTAATCCTCTATCTAAGATGGGTAGACCTTTTTTTTTTTTTTTTTTTAAGAAAACTTTTATTTCACTCATTTAAAACCGACAAAAATGGCATAATTGCGTTTGCAAATGTGTAAAATGCAAATTTTGACTTAGTTTGCGTTAGATGGGCTATTTAAATTCACATTCGACACTTGAGTTTAGCGCCGTACTGTTACTAAAACAACTGCACAGGTAGGTTGCGCAATTTTTAATACAACTGCAATATTTAGCCGAACTTTCTGCATCTTTCAAACATATGAAACAGTACATGTATTGTTGGTACTATTAGTATTATTCGAAATTTTGACAAAGCTTATTCAATCATTATATATATATACACACAACACTATATATATATACACTTGTGTACAATCACTTGTTCATTATATAATCAATGTGTGGAACACTACGTGTACAGATTGTTTATAATTTTTCATTTTGTAATTTATACCGAGTCATTTATTTATGCATTTAGGATTTCCTAAGTATTTGAAAACACCAACTGCTTTTTCATGGGATGGTTATTTGTTTCGCCATAACTTGAAAAAATAAGTTATGTTTTAATTTGTACTTGGCTCTTTATCAGTTCTAAATGTTCCTTTTTGAAAAAATGTGTTTTATTGATATCTATGTGTGTTATGGTAATAACTGTTGTTTATTTGCTTAAAAAATTTTGCTGAAACAAAAACTCTAAATTGACAAATGGCTTGCTCGAACAGGAGATTGAAAAAGGGAAGTTTTTTTATATACTTGAAGCTCTTTGCTTTATAAATGGCATTTAATAATACCTCTATTTATTGTGATAAAAACTACTTTTGAAAAAAACTTACACATGACGTGGAGAAAAAAAAATTTGGAGACTAGAATTTAGTTCTGTATTTTTCTGCATAATTTTTTCCCTGAAAGAATTTTTTGAATAAAAAAAATACAAACAAATGAAATACATGCTTCCACTATATATGCAATAATTTTATAAAGTTTTCATTACTCTAATGTGCAGGTGCAGAGTTAGTGCTTTTTGTGATCCTATATAAGCCTGCATATTATTTTTACTGATGCGCAGAATTTGTATTTACGTGTGTTGAACCGTTTTCTCAATACTTTTTGAACAATTGATATTGAGAGATTATTTCTTTATTTGATGAAGCCATAAGTATATTTTTACCCGATCTGTTTCGTTTGTGAATTTTATTTAAAAAAAAAAGTTCTATTTTTTTAATGACAAATAAAATTTAATAAAATCGTTTGATATTTTTAAAAATATCGCCTGCTGTATTTTCTGGAAGACTGTTACAGAATTTGAAATACACAAAAATGCAGGCAAAGAGTTCTTTAAAAGAATGATTAACTATTGCTTTTGATTCTGATAGTCACACGAATACTGCTAATTAGTTTAACATAGTTGTCTAAAATTTATAAAAAATCGTCTGCTATATTTTCTCACAAATTGTTACTAACTTCAAAATTTTAAATTTACAGCAAATCGATAAAAATGTTTTGACTTTTACCTACTTTACATTTGTGTATTATAACAAATTTAAAAAAGCTAATGTCTTTTTCATTTTAAATTTTGAAGTTTTATAATATAAATTTAAATATTATTCAAAAGAATTGTTTGCTGCAATATATATTTTTTGCGAGATATCAGATGATTAATTTGGTTGTAGAATTTTAATATTCAAAATAGCATATGTATTTCGATTACTAAAAAGAAGTTTAGGTAATAAAATGCGCTCTTGTTTTGTTCTACATATTTTTTACATATCTATTATTTTCTTATTGATTCAAGATGAGTAAAGTTCTTTGTCGGTTTTTTTATGAGAAAAATAAAGAAATAACCGTTTTTAACGATTACTTGTTATAATTTTTTCCAATACTAGCATAGTACCTGAAATTAAATTGTTAATAAATTCTTTTTTTTATTTGTTACATTTGAAAACGATAACCCAACGAAAAAAATTTACTTATGACTTTATCAAAAAAGAAAGAACTGTTATAATACTGTCTTAGAAAAAGAAGAAAGATAGACAAATTTCGCGACTTCTATTAAAACGTATACAAACTGCTTGTAAATTTTTTATGTTAATGGAAAGGCAAAGATGCTGTAAAAATGAGTTACTGTAATATTGATGCAAAGCGCTTTAAATTTTCAATTTGTGGATGTTTTTTGTGCTTGAAAAAAGAAGCACAGTCTTCATGTGATTAGAGCGCATGTTGTATTTTTGACTTGTATGCTTTTTAATTATTTTATTTCGCTGTAAAAAGTGGCTACAAAAATTGTTGTATTGTGTAAAATAAAACTATTAACTGATAAGAGTGTTGTTTTTAAAAAAAAAAGAATTAATGATTAATTGATAATTTAAAAGTGTGTTGAAAGCGGAGAACATGTAGCTCCTACAATCCCAGTGTTGATAAATGTGACGTCTTTGTTCTATGTCAATAAGAAAACAAATGTGTTCCATTTTCCTGCTTATTTGCAGGAAAAATAAACTATGTAAAATCTGCCTTGTCTCTGTGTCACTTTTTTTATTAAGTATCAATTACAACATACACCGAAGAGCCATTACATTATGACCACCCTCCATCTATAACAATGAGATCGCCCAGGTTTTCATGCTTTCTCGCCCAGGAACAATGTTTTTATGGGCACATTAGGACCCATAATCCTCATAGAACAATCCCTGACCTCTGTAAGCTACTTGAACATAGTTGCAGACCAGGTTCAACCATTCATGGCAACAGTTTTTCCTGTGGGGGATGGTGTTTACCAACAGGATAATGCACCATGTCATAAGGGTCGAATCGTCATGGATTGGTTCGAGGAACTTTCCAGTGACTTTCAAGTCATGTCTTGGCCGCCAAATTCACCTGGCCTTAATCTAATCCAATAGAGGATTTGTGGTCCTACTTGGAAAACCAAATTCGTGCTGCCACGCTACGCCCTCGCAATGTGAGGGAATTGCAGGACCAGTTGGTGAGCGCTTGGTACCAGATACCTCTGACTACCTTCGGCACCTTGTAGAATCAATGCCACGGCGTGTGCTAGCAGTTTTGAGGGCTAAAGGTAGTCCTAATGTAACGGCTCTTCGGTGTATATATTTGCGAATGTTTATACAAATCAATATATTTATTCTAATTCGCTACTCAATTTCTAGAAAAAAATGAAATAACTGTATCTTTATAGACTTTATATCACATTCGTAATATACGCTATTTAGTAAATTTTTTTCTTTCAAAAAGGAAGTTGTATCGTTTTAAAGGTACTTGTAGACGTGTCTTTAAAATTATAACTCAATATCTACTAAGCATCTTAAAACTTTTATCTCATTCTCAATAAGTACTAATTGAAACTCAATTTATGAAGAAAAGTAATTTATTTATATTTATAGATATTTGTGCATACACACACATCCTTAATATTCTATTTAAAAAATCCATTTCTACAAAAAATGGAAATTAAGTATCTTTATTTAAAGATGCTTATATTATGACACATATTGTTACATACTCTATTTAGCAAATCAATTTCTAAAAAAAGAAAGTTGCATACTTTAATAGACATTTGTAAGGATATACAGACTTTTAATGTGGTCTTATTAGCAATCAACTTCAACAGAAAAGTAATTCATCTATTTTTGTGGATCTGTAAAGATTCATGCTAAAGTTATGTTTTTATCGACATCAATTAAATATACAGAGTATATTAATATTCTACATAACTAATATACTATATACATCAAATTCGATTCGATTAGACAGAATTCGATTTCGACAAAAACTTTAATTCTGTATCTTTACAGATGTTTTTATATAAAGGTACATGTTATATACTCTATTCGACCAATACATTTCTACAAAAACGGATGTTACATAACCTTACAGATACTTGTATAATTATATATATTCTTAATATGTTTTATTTAGCAACGCAATATCTACAGAAAAAAGGTTATATCTATATAAAAATACACTTTCTTACAATACTCAATTCCACAAATCTATTTCTCCAAATATTTATTTATTTATATACACTCAATTTAACCTACTTAGGAACTTAATTTTTGAGCAAAAGAGAAGGAAATAAATGAGTGAAATGTATATATACACATATATTAATCCATTATTTATATGTATGTTAATATATTTTATGATTCTACATAGCAACACTTATTCTACAATAGAGAAGTGCTAACTTCATCGTAACTTGCTTATATACATTCATAATACTCTCCATTTCATAATACAATTACTATGAGAGGCAAAATAAAGGACATTAACTTTTAAAGATAACTCAAAACTCGGACATCCAAAAAAAAAAAAAAAGTTCGAATCAGTGACAAACTATTAAATACTCGTTTCTTTGTAAGTGGTAAAAAATTTCAAGACATCCTTAGAGGTTAATTAAACCAATTACGAGGTTAATTTAACCAAGTTAGGAACTTTTTCTGAGCAAAAGAGAAGGAAATACATAGTCTCAAATGATTAAAGTGTATATTAAACACATATATTAATCCGTTATTAATATGTCTGTTAATATATTTTAATAGATACCACTTAGCAACACTTATTCTACAATAGAGAAGTGCTAACTTCATCATACCTTGCTTATATACATTCATAATATTCTCCATTTGATAATACAATTACTATGAAAAGCGAAATAAAGGATCTTTATTTTGCTTTTCATAGTAATTGTAACCTTTAAAGACAATTTGAAACAGTGTAGTAAAGATAACTCAAAACCTGAACATCCAAAAGCTGTGACAAACTATAAAATACCCTTCTCTTTGTAAGTAGTAAAAAATTTCAAGACATCGTGCATCTGACTTTGGCGATAGAAAAGAAAGGGGTTACTAGGGAAAGTGATTAAATAAGCTATTATTATCAAATACTTATAAGACATATTGTAAGATTTTATAAATGTAATTTATACTTAGATACTATTTAGATGCATTGTTTCCGATATTTTATCTATTTATTTTGCTTTTTCACTCTTAATCAAATAAAAGAAAGCGAAATTTCACTTCCATACGTTGAAGTGTAATCTAGTTAAATAAGCTAGCTTTCCTTTATTTGGATGAACTTAATGGTACATCCGATTTTGCTCAGTTTTGGGTGCATCATTTATAACATTCATGGTAGGGGAATCTTTTTGGGCTCATTTTCATTAAATGCAACACAATCATTCTGAGTACTGAATTGTATTTTCGAACAACGTTGAGTACTGAATTTATTAAAATTTATTCCATTGAGAATTTACACACAAATATTATACTAACCAGCACTTTGAATGTTACTGTCTTTTCATTATGTCTTGTGTCCAACATTCAGAGTATTCGACATTCTATTGGGCTCACCTTCCACTTGACCTAAAAGTTCCAGGTAAATGGGCTGACTAGACAAATGCTGGAGACTCATACTGGGTACTGAACTACATCTTCTTACATAAAACAGAGACATTTCATTCTTAGTGGGAGTTGGTAATATTTCTGGACTGATTAAATTAGCCTCCTTCAGCAACAAAAGGGTTTCTGGTGGTAACACAGGTCCATCATCCGCGACGGAGCTTGACGTTGAATTCAAGAACGGTCTGGAGACATTAGTGGCGTGAGAAATTCTAGTCGGCAGTAATACTTTTTCTGTTTTGACTTCCGTGCTTATTTGCGTATTCTTAACCTTGTTGGTTACAGAACCCGCAGCTGCTCTTTCTTTAAACTTATTCAGTTGGTATTCTCGGAAAGACCTATTTTTAGGGATTATGTAGTCTGGTGAGCTAGGGGGCGATGGAGCCTCCACTGAAAAAAAAAGTTAATAAAATAAAATGTTCTTTAGGGGAAAGGCTGGACAAAAGTGGGATATTCTGGCAAATAACTCTGTCTTGAGCCGTGGCGGCTCAGCGGATAGAGCGCTCGCCTCCCAATAAGGTGACTCGGTTTCGATCCCAGCGATGGCTGATTGATTCGAATTTCGTACCCAGCTCGCACCGACCACAGTGCTGACGTAAATATCCTCAGGGGTAGATGGATAAAGGTTAGCTTGCCGTCAGACTAACCATGAGAGGTTTACGAGGTTTTTCTCTCCAAGTAACGGGTGAATTTCATCAAAAAGTCCTCCACGGAGGCAAATTTCTCCCTATACTTGATCCAATAGTTCCCTTGTCTTCTGGATCGGATTCAAAATTATGAGACTGCGGAGTTGAGCATTGGTAGTTGTAAAAGCTAAACTGTGTCTTCTGTTCAACAACGGTTATAAAATATAAAAAAATAATAACTCTTGGTTAAATGAAAAGTTAAGGCTCTGTGTTAATTAAAGTACGCAGCATATTTGATTATCTAAATAGAACTAGATTCAAAGCTGTTCCACTTTACCTTAAGGTGTAGAATGAAACGGATTACAAATACAGGTTAACGGAACATAAATAGTTCACAGATAAATGTATCATCATGCTGCATAACACCACGCACAAATTGAGCCCATATATTGCATATACTGCTCTATTATCTGCATCTATTTTGCATCCAAACCATTAGAATTAAAGTCTTTAAGTTCGATGTGTCAAACGTAAATGTGATTATTGTATTAGCTGCTTTATTTACTTTTCCGTTGCTGATCTAATTTATAGCTATTTCATTTCGTCATTTTTTCCATTTTTTAAATTTTAAGTTTAGAAAAGAATTCAGAAGATTAAGGCAAAAAAGAACTTATCTAAAAACATCCAGTTTCGCTCAACAAGGTAGACATGTAAAACAACTAGGCCAAATTAAAAAATTTCAATGAATATTGTTCTTCTTTTTCACGTTCTTTATTGAAAAAAAAACCTTTCAACAGAAATTTCAAACTGTAATTGTCGGCACGCGAACCTAACAAATAAATTAGCCAAACAGCCATACAGATCAGGATAATGGAACGTATCTATCTGAGATACTTCAAGAAGTATTTCATCTAGAAGAGCACATCAGACATGATGTGCACAACTTATAGCAAAACACTCTAACGAGCGAGATTATGAAAAACTCTATTTTGCCATACTATCCCATTTTACCCATCCTGTCCCTATAACTATTTTATAAAAATATATCATTTTCATTATTAATATATTTTAATATATATTTTCTGCAGAAAGAAAAATTTTTATAAAGACAAAGAGTAGTTAAAAGACAACAAAAAAATGTGCTTGTATGATTATTGCACAAAAAGTTAACTACTTTTCAGCTTTTTCTTCTGGCTTGAAATTTACGTATAACAATACGAAAAGAATAAGTAATTCGTAATATAATAAGTATTGTTTGGATTATTTCCTTATTGAAGTTATACTTCTTATGCGACCTCCAACCAGGTTGCGTTAAACGTTTAACGCTACATTTTTATTCCCCGGGAAATTACGTGGTAGGATTCAGTTTTCCCTCATTCATTTCCAAATTGTTTTGGTTCTCACTAGCATAAAAATAATAAAAGTATTGTTCTTCTATAAATATTTTTTTAGTTTGATTTGATACACATACAATTTAATAGGGTAGTATTTTTTATTTTCAAATTTAGTGGATAACAATTGTAAAAAATGAGTGAAAACAATCCAACGGACAATGCGACGGATTTAAGGTTATGTCAAGGTACGCCTTGTAGTATGGTATACTACATATTAAGTAAAATCAATTGTTAATTCTAATTTAATTATCTAATCATCTAATTTATTTAATCATCATCATTCATCTAATTTAATAATCATTTGTTAATTGTTAATTTGTTAATAATGTATTAAACGCTTAAATAATTGTAACTGTTAAATTTGTGATAAACTTTTAATTGTATGTTTTTTTAATTTCTTCTTTTTACACTTGTAATTAATGTTATTTATTTATCAGTATTCAATAATTCTTTGCAATATATTTCATGTAATATTTAAGTTTTAAGCCTCAATTTGTTTTGTAACCTTGGGAAAGTAATCTTTCTCTGCATTTATGTTCTTCCTTTAAAAGAAGATTCCTCCTTTTGTTACTTGCTGACAGCAAGATGTATGTCCAGTCAGCAAACCCCTATTGTTGGAGGGAGAAGGAATTGGCACCAAGTCACCTTTCCCACGTTTCGGCTTGCATCAAATGCAAAGCGCCCCTTTTGATCTTATGATGGCGCCAAGAATGTTCCAGAACATTCCACAAAATTCTTTACCAGGTGTGTCACCACTTTAGACAACCCCGCTTCATGTTTGGCATGGAGCTTAACAATTAATTTCGCCAGTTGGCCAATATTTGCAGCTCTGTGATTTGCCCCTCTGATCCTTCTCCAGCCAACCGAATGGTTATTCGCAAAAGTTTAATTTTTTTGGCGAGAGTTTTCTCCCCTATCTTCATAACGAAGAAATAGTCAGTAGCAGTTGTTTTCCTCTCAATTGTGTGTTTTTTTGGGTTTTCGGCTTAGGCCGATTTTTGGTGTTGGCGTGTTTGCCAAGCATTTTTACCTTTTTATAAATGTTATCTTATAAATAAACTATGTTTTTCTGCATCCTTAACTATGAGTCTGGTGAGTAATTTTACAGTATAAGTTGTTTTCTCTTCCTTTTTTTTCCAGCATGCTCCATTGTTGCGCTTACCTGAAAATTTGTACCCACTTCCAACGAACGCCATTATCACCTTTTCGGCCTTTACATAATTAGTATCTAAATTTTATTTAATCTTAAGTTGACTTAATGTTAGTCACCCCCCTTTTTGATTTAGCCACACCACACGCCTCTTGTGAATATCAATTGATTGTTAGGTTTTCTCTTCTGAAATTACATTATGACGCATGCATTATTAATACAAATACATTTTCCAGGGCGAAACGATGAGGCAACCGCTAGCACTTCCACTGGTTCAAGAGGTCCACGAGGGAAAAATGCATAATATTACCGTGATTACAGAGCACGGAAGCGAGCGGAGCAGAAAAAAGAGTCGTTGAATAGAACTAGTGATCCTTCTACGACTGCTGATTCTTCTACAATTAACGTCGCAGGTTGCGAAGTTTAACTTCTTACGAGCGGAGGGACTCTACGCACTATTTTTTTTTTTACTTTGTTTTCTTATAACGATATTATTCTTGATGTATTTCCCTATCTCACTTACTGGAATTCTGATTTATATTTTTCTTGCATATCTCCATAAACATTAATTCTACTTAAATTTTGGGACACCAGCGTATTTGCGTTTTTACTACAAGGTCAGTTAACAGTTTACTTTACTACTCAAGAAAAAAAAAGAATAACGCGTTTTCTATTATACCTTCTGTAGCCTCGTACACTAGCATATACTAGTATTCTCTGCATTTGAATTGTGCGTTATATCTGGCAACCAGTCTGGCTATTCGATTGAAGTGTTGTTTGTTTTTGACAAGTTATATCACCCCTCACATTTGTGATTATTAATTCATTAACAGTCTTTATACTACATAAATAGCTTCTTATTTGGCGTATTCTATGTTGTAGTCTTATTAATTGCATATTAGTAATATTTTCATGCAGCGCACTGTTAAGGTATTGTAAGAAATCGCACTATTTTTAAAATTTTGAACTCAAATCTCATTAAAAAATATGTGACTCAGTTAGTATATTTCGATTTTACCATACAAATAAAGTAAGAAAAAATGATTTCGAACAATCATAATACTACAATCGCAGTTTTTAAAATTTATTTTTAAATAAATAGCTCATAATTCTTAAAAGTCATTATATAGTTTCTAGCAAAAGTAGCAAAATGGTTTCCTTACCTTCGGGCATCAAATCAATTCTAGATTTTTCAGGTTCCATTGCGTTTGATTTTTGCCTAAATAATATTTTGGGTTTTGGTGCAGGTACAGGCTTTATCGGCGATCTCCGGGCTTGTTGTCTGCATCGGTAGTCATCCTCTTTCGTTATTTTAGCTTTTTCGTTGCTTTTATTAATTTTTTCAGGACAATGTGCTGAAATTGGTATTGGTGGTAATGGTTTCTTTTGTATCTGAAAGAAGTAAAGAAATTCTAAAGTGTAAAAATAATCTTACCATTTATTTTAGTTTCTTTTATTTTAAAACAGAGGTTAGCATTTTACTAATTAGGACATAATCAATATGTCAAATGCTACATGATATTAAACTTTACGTGAATTCCAGCAAAATTCAATTGGTGATTGTTCTAAAGTCCGCTTAGCGGAAAAGTAGACTAGATGCAAATAAAAATATGCATCACTTGGCCATGTCAATCACGTGTTTAGCTGTTTGGCGGGGCGCTAAACATACGGTGAGTATTTATTAACTTTTTTTATTGTGATTTGCTGGTACTGACTCCTACAACGATCTAGAAAAAAAAACAGTTGAACATTTTGTCTTGTAAAAAAGCGTCAGAAAAAAATCACATTTTAGGAACAGGAGAGTAAAATGATTTTGAACTATTATTCATTTGTAGCATAATTCTTGGGGTCTGGATAGCCTGGTTGGTAGGGCGTTTGACCCATGTCCAAGAGGTAGTGAGTCTGATCCCCGCCGGCTGAAGACTCCCCGTGTAGTAAATGGTGACTGGTGCACGTTAAATTTGCCGGGTTTTAAAGTCCTCATGTTCCCATAATAAATCATACTTCTGGAGACACTGAATTGGAGATTGATCGTTCTTTGGTCAGGTCAAAATTACGATCTGTGGATGAATGAATGGATGGATGTATGAATGGATCCGCCCTATGAACATGCAGTGACGTGTTTGTGGTTGAAGTCGTATTCTTAGTCATAGATGGCACCAATGAAAAACAAGAAACGTAACCTCCGCCTTAAATTCGCTTGGTTTAACCAATCAGGTTTTCTGCCATTGGGAAGTGTCATTCGAAAGAACAACAAGCATGATTCTTTAGAAATGAAAAATGCAGAGAAAATCTCCATAAGTACTAAGCCTGATCAACATTCTGGCAACTTATTTGTTTATTTAAGGTCTATCTGTTTCATGAACGCACTATAGTGTCCAATATTTTAGAGAAAAAAATAATAGATACGTTAAAAAATAATAAACACCTCTTTTTTAGAAATAAATCATATGTTATGGGTTAATAAAGTTTTACTCACATCACTGCAGCTTCCATTGTTCTTTTTTTGTAACTTAACTTCGTTATGATCAGAACTTCCACCTAATAAAATAAAAACAACTTGTATTAAAACAACTTAGATAATATTATTACAACATATTTAAAACAACTTATAATAAAACAGCTTAATATAATAGTATAACAAGATATTTAACACAACTTATAATAAAACAACTTATATAATAGTGCAACAAGATGTTTCCACTGGCGGTTAAGGAAATGGGCAAAATTGAGAGTATGTTTCTCCCCTACACACAGTTCCCCTATCAGTTAACATGGGAAAACCGGTTTTGCTATGCAGAGAAGACTGCAGGTTAAAATGCGACTTTTTACGTGCAGAACCGTCAGTGGGTTAAAACAAGTTGAAATAAAGCAACTAATATAATAGTATAACAAGATATTTAAAACAACTTACAATAAAACAACTTATATACTAGTATAACAAGATAAAAACAACTTATAATAAAATAACTTATATAATAGTATAACAAGATATTTAAAACAACTTATAACAAAACAACTTATATAATAGTATAACAAGATATTTAAAACAACTTTTATAATAGTGTAACAAGATATTTAAAACAACTTATAACAAAACAACTTATATAATAGTATAACAGCATATTTAAAACAACTTATAATAAAACATCTTATATAGTAGTATAACAAGATATTTAAAACAACTTGTATAAAAGTATTTATGAGCACAGGAAAAATATGTTGTTGTATAATGAAGATATTAATGTCCTAAATATCGCTATCGAATGCTTACTTGATGTGCTAGTGACGGAAATTTTACTCAGGCGATTTTGCATTGCAGGCGATGAGCATGCATCAGATGATCCTTTACTTCGTTTATTTTTTGGAGATTCAATTTCAATTGAGTGCTGAAAAATAGAAAATATATTGCATGAACTTATATTGTATGGTTTGATAGTGATGATTAACCGCTTCCCTTACTAATTTTTCTGAAGAAAAAAGTGCACAAAAATTAGATTTTTTTTTTTATTGAAATTATACTTCTTATGCGACTTCCAACAAGGTTGCGTTAAACGTTTAACGCTACATTATTATCGGCCGGGAAATCACGTGGTAGGATCCAGTTTTCCCTCATTCATTTCCATATTGTTTTGGCTATCGCACATTTTACTGTTCTGTGTATAAGTTATTCGACTGCATTCGCCCGTTGAATTTGGCAATTTAATCTCAGATGAATAGGCTA
>NC_092209.1:33804536-33815284 GCF_043381705.1 Parasteatoda tepidariorum | reverse complement strand
TTTTTTTCTGCTCCCGCATTTGATTAAATTGATGCGCGTATAAGCAGAATTGCTACTTAAATGTGGTTTTGTATTTTCACGAATTTGATTTTTGTGAAGGGATTAGTTTTCTGTTGCCATAACTAAACTAAGGTATAACTAAAAACATCATCAATTTCTCCCCTTACATTTAACTTTAATTCTTCAAATCACTTGATTTTTGAGAGGGTGCGTTTCCTGTTTTTCAGTGGCGTGATCTAAAGCCAAGAATATAAATTAAGCCACTAATACACGTCACAGCCAGTTTTACAGGGCGGAACCATTCATCCATCAATAGATCGTAATTTGTCATGACCTGAACGATCAATCTCCTTATTCAGTACCCCCAGAGGTATTGATTTGTTATGGGGTTTTATGTAACTTTTCACGAATGATGCTATATAATATTTTTTTATTAACATATATTATTTTTTAGCAGCAAAATTGAATTATTGAAGTCAGAGAATGTCTGCAAATTTCCACCGTTTTGATTCTTAAAGGTAAGTAATGTAAACTGGTAAAGTCAGTTTTTAATCGTTTCATTAAAATAAATTATATCTATCTATATATTATATATATGTAATATATATATATATATATATATATGTAAGTGAACAAATAAATAAATCACCCTACTTCCCTAAAAAGATACATAAAACAAACACAATAGCTTGATCTATATGAGTTCAGTAATTTTAAAACACTTTAATATCTTTGAAGCATCATTTAGGCTTATTTTCCCTTAGTTATGATTAAGAAATATATTTAAAAAAATAAATAATTAACTGTTACCTAAGTCTTATCAGCAATTTTTTAGAACCATAGAAGTGAAAATAGATAAGGTTTATTATTATTCTATTTGGTAAAAGGCATAGCATCAAAAGGTCAAAACTACCAAGTAGATGGTAAAATGGATATTGGCACTGAAGAATTTATTGGTTTATCATGAGGCATGGCGTGATAACGATTTATTTGATTAAATTTACTTTGCAATTTTGTATTTTTACTAAATGTATGGCAATGCATGGTAAATCGCTACTATAACAAAAGCAAAATTACCAAAAAATTGGTTTAAATGCCATAAAATTTGGTTTGATTGCCGTTTTTTGGCAGAAATGTCTTTACCATACAAGTGTGGTAATTTCGCCAGAATATCATCTTCGTGTGGAAGTTAAGAGTCCACAATGTGGAGGCCAACGGAATGATGATGGCAAAATGATCGACACTGCACATCGACCACCTTAACTTTTCAGACAAGTTGGTACCTGTCGTTCAGCTTGTTTTATTTAAAACTACTGGAAAGAGAAAAGTTCAAGGTTCAAGAGGTCCTAGCTCCTCAAGGTGATAGCTCAGTGTCTTAAACACTGTAATATCACGGTCGGACATTTTTATTTCCCCGTGGCAGAGTAGCTTAATCATTAAACATCTTACTATTAGACAAAACGTTTTAAAAACTTAAAACATATTTAAAAAAATTCCTCAAGTTCTTCAAAAAAATGATATTATTCTGTAGTATTCAACAACAATAAAACTATCTTTAGGTTAAACGAAATAAAAATACTTGTTAAATTAATATTCTTTAATAACTAAGCACATATAAATAAAAAAATAAGTCAAATAAAACATACAAATATACCTTTTCGTTGTGAGTTTTTTTCTTCGGTCTACCCAAGATGAAATTTCTCAAACCCGGAATCGAAAAAGAAGGTTGTTTCAGAATTTTTCTTGGCTTTGACTTGGGACTGGAAGCCAAATTTGCTGGAAGGTCAACGTGGCGGGCATGCCATTCCTTAAATTGTTCTTCAACTTGAGATATCGTTTTATCTCCTCTCTTGAATGTATTCATTAATTCAAGAAGTTCCTGTTGGCTATCATTAAGTTGAATATTTAATGATTCTCTCTCGACGACTTTTTTATTATTATCTGAAAATACGGTCATATTATTGAATTCATGAGGCTTGTAATTAAAAGCATAACATGAAACATTTGTATGGACAGAAACTGATCTACTTTAGAATATCTTCCAGTCCAGCACGAAAATAATAAAATGAAATATTTTTCATTTTAACTTAAAATAAAATATTGACACATATGCGGTCGACACATATGCAACACATATATGCTTTTCCCGAGCACTAAAAATGACCGATGATTTGAAAAATTTATGGAAAAAAAGGGAAGGAAGAATTCAAAGTTTGATGACGTTTTGTTTAAGAACCGACGTTTGTATTCTCATAAAATTTCAAAATTTGTAATAAAATTTGTCAATAGATGGTGCTACTTATTATGAATCAATGCTTTATGATGTTTTAACAGTTCTGCCTTGAGACTGAACCGCATTATGGCTGAAAATGAAGGTTATTTTGAAATCGTTGTTTAAGTTCTTCTCAGCTAGCAGCACCAATTGCCTATAAACTTTGAAACGAAATTTAAAAATTGACGGGGAAATTTTTTTTTCTAAGCACGTCCTATTTTTTTCAACACGTCCATCGTTTTCGAGAAAACCGATGTATATTTGTATAAATTGTTTTTCAATGGTATGGAATGTTTTAAATGATATATTGGAAATTTTTCTAATGATTACTGGTCTACTCAACTTTAACAATGCTGTATTTATTATTAAATGAAGATAATTAATAAAACAGCCTATTTTTAGTACTTCGATAAAAATTATACCACGCCACTTGAGTTTTATGGCTAGATAAAATGTAAACAATTTAGAAAATTTAAGGTATATTCAAATAACTCTTGAACTGATTAAATTACATTTCTGGAACAAGTATCTTGCATAAGACCACTGCTTATAAGTTCAGATTCAACATTTCTTTTTTTTCGACTAACATTTTTCAAAACAACACTGTTTACGTGATTCTATTCATGACATTCTTTTAAATAAAATTTTTTTACTGAATCATAAATACCTTTGGTATTCTAAAATAATGTAATGTAGTTACATTTTATACGCACACACACACACACACACACACACACACACACACATATATATAACATATCATGCAGGGGAGCATAAAATAACAATGATAGACTATACACGTTCTAGGATAATATAAAAATTGCAATTCTGAAAGTCAGTTAATAGATAACATAAGAAAAATCTATATTACACAAATATTCACAATTGTGATCTACACATAATCCACACATAAGTGATTAAATCAATTACCATAGATCAGGAGTGATTGTGAGTCCAAGTCAAAATTCCGGAAAATTTCTTAAATAAAAAATAAAAAAAGTTTAAATCGAAAAATTAAAAAAAAAAAATAAACAAGGTTTTTTCTTTTTTCTCAATATTTTTTAGTTTACTTAAAATATATTTAAAATTTTACACATACCTATNAGAATAAAAAAATAACTAATAAACGTATATCAGTAAATCCGTACCATAAACGCTAATTTTAAAAGAAAGTACGCACAAAAATTAGGGTTAAGATTCACGATGAGAGTTGTTAGGAACATTATAAGAACACACCATTGTGTTTTACACAATAAAAAACGCACTGAGCCCAGATATAGAATGAATCAAAACAAATTTTTCTTGAAACTTATAAAATTGTAATAAAATGTAAAAAATATCTTAGTACAACTGTTTACACTTTTCAAAAATACTGAGGAATAAAACCTAAATTTAAGTATTTTTAATAAAATTTTGAAAAAAAAATTTTTTGGTAACACTTTTTTGGTTTTCTATTGTTTTAATAACGAAGTATAGCATTTTTAAAAGTTATAATAACTATTTATTTTAATAATCAATTTGTTTTGCGATTTGTGTTGAAATTATTGTATTCCTTAAAAATCTGATTCCATTTGTATTCCGAATTTTTATCTGCTAGTACCTATTCTATCGAACTAAAGTTGGAAATCGATATTTTTTTAAAAAGAAAAATATTAAATCTTCTTAAGATAAGACTTTCACAACATTTACTTGGAACATTTTTTTTTCTCCTTTCCTAAATTTCGAAAATGAAGTGCCTACTTCATCGTTTGCAACCTGACAGAATTATTACTTCAGAGGTGAAAAGTTAAGGCCCATAATGGGGTTTAAGCCTGCACCAAAAGATGGGAAGTTAACATCGAAACAAACCACCATCCTGATAACATTTTCAGTCATGGGACTCGAGTGTAAGCTAAAACATATAGATTTATTGTATAAAAGATACCACCGCCTTTTTAAACTACATTTTATTTAACAAATTTATGCTCTTTCGCAGCTGCGCACTTGGCTTACTTCTTGATGAAACATATAAGATTAACAATTAATGGCTTGGTAGCTCTTAACACGGAATAAACTGTAGTGCTTTTAACTGGTATATGAGATAAATATTTGATGTTAATATTTAATAAGTTTGTCTCAAGCATTATATTTAACGTATAATGCAGTAACAAAAATATAAGCGTTTGGAATACGCAATTAGAGATGCTCGTAGAAGATTTAAAATTAAGTTATAATATATTTATACTTAGGCTAAATGAAGAAAAAGTACGGGGCACCTAACACAAGCATTTTCGTGACATTTATAAGTTAAACTAAGATGTCGTAGCTCTCAATGCGGAAAGGTTCATATAGATAAGGAGTAAACTTTTATTTTACCAAATAATTTAATATGTGAAATTCAATGAAATTTAAATTTTTAAATATCTTTCCTGAGATTTAACATACGAGTATCCCGAATTTATGACGGAAATTCCGAAGTCTTAGAAAGTAATTTTTGCCTGGTGGTAAAATATCATTATTTTTATAAATTAGAATGAATGAAAAAAATCTTTTCACGCAACTATAAGTAAGTTATTGAAAAAAAAGCACAAACATACACACACACACACACATATATATATATATATATATATATATAAGAAATTTTTTGACGAATATTAAAAAAAAATTATCAAAAGTCCTTACATCTTGAGTATAGCTGTTTGAGACAAATTATCGTTTTTTTCTAGAAGAAATAATGTACAAAGAACTTTTAATACACTACGTACCTATTTCGAAATTGACGTCTGTATATTCTCCAGATTTTTCAAAAGTTGATGGTAAAGAATTAGATCTTCTTAAGGATACTTTTTTCCGGTTACCTAATACGAAAAATTAGTTGATAGATTATTCGTAAATAAGACATAGAACTTACGCGGGGTGATCCAAGAACGAAAAAAATGCTCGGTGGCTTTGGCTGGAAATCATACATTTTATCCTCTCCAAGATTGATTTTTTTTTAATTCGTCAATAATTTCTAATTAATCAATCATTAATCAAAAGCTTGATTTTGGTTGATGTAGCTAAAAGAAAATTCATTATTTAATTCAATTAAATTAAGTAAAATACCAAGTATCTTGAATTAACTTTTTTCGTTTGATACATTACACCTCAATTTCTCAGCATCGCACGAACTGGTTTTCCATAGAATATTTCATTACACATTTCTTAAGATAAACAAATTAGCAAGATCACAGAACGTGAAAGATATTCTTATCAGATAGTAAAATTCTTTTCTACTTGCGAAAAGAAAAATTTTAACATGATTTTATCTATAAAAAGATACTTATTTCTTATAGGGTTTATGAAAGCAAAATCGTCTAGATGTAGTGACTACCCTAGATTAGTTGCTATCGATGTTGCACATAGTTGTGTCAAATAACTTGATATTATAATCTTAATATTAATGATAGCAACACATATCGATATCAATTAAGAAAATATAGTGATAATTATTGATAACTGTAATTATGGAATACGATAATATCGCGAATATTGAGACGTGATGGCTCAGGGGATAGAACGTTCGCCTTCCAATGAGGTGAACCTGATTCGAATCCCAAAGATGACTGATTGATACGAATTCCGCATCTGGTTTGCAATGACCACAATCCTGACGTAAAATATCATTAGTGGTAGACGGATTATGGGTTAATCTTGCCGTCAGTCTTACCGTTAGAGGTTTTCATGGTTTTCTCTCCGTTCAACGCGAATGCGGGTTAGTCCCATCAAAAGTCCTCCACAAAGGCAAATGTTTTCCAATATTTGATCCCGAAGTTCTCTTGTCTTCTGGATTGGGTTCAAAATTATAAGGCTACGGAGTTGAACATTAGTAGTCGTAAGCCCAAAAAATTTGGTCGGCTATTCAACGACGGTTATGACACAAAATTATAAAAAAAATATCACGAATAATATACAAAACAATAGTTATTGAATATTAAATATGATATTAGTGTTGATATATTTTGTTTAGGTAAAAAAAATTTTACTAATGTTATTTGTCGATTATGAGGACGAATGTTCGCGTTGGCGACAACTCGGAAAAGAAGTCACCAACGTATGGTTGATATAACGGATAAGTACGAGAAAAAGGTCATCGCTGATTTTCGCTGATTTCGACATTTTCGCTGATTATTATATCTTATATATACTGTGGTGGATACCAACAATGATCAATTATAGTTTAATAACGCTTTCGTTTTTTTTTCTTCTCTTTTTCACACTTAAATATTTGCTACCAACATAAAACTTAGTATTTTCTTCGTTCTTGCAACGATTCTAAAAAATTATATTAAGGTTGGTCGTTACGAAATACCTATGTATACACTGAAATAAAAATAGATGAATAGATACATTACTTTGCAAATCATTTTTTAGAAGAGCCTCATATCCTTCCGCATCCGTCCTTTTCAAATGGGTACTATGCCTTTCAAAATTCTAATAATACAAAAAAAGAAATGTTTTAAAAATTATAATATGTATAAAAGAATTAAACACTTCCTAATAATGGGAAATAAGTTATGAAATATAAAAAAAAATGTAAATTTTATTTTGAAAAAAAAAAGAATGCATTTGCAGTTTATTTACTGTATTTTAATTTATTATCTTGAAATACAACCGAAACATAAAATAATAATCAAGAAGAAACAAAATCAATTAAATAAAAGCAGAAAGATGGAATCCACATAAAATTATTTATTTAAACTGATAATTGACATTGTTATTATCAATATTAGGTAGGTAATCAATTACTGTGCCTTAAACAACATAGAATTTTATTGTGAAATATAAAATATTGCTGATAAATATTTTTACTTAAATGTTAAATATACAAAAAAAAGCAATTTTAATGTAAGGGCTTACTGCTTCTACGTTATTAATTATATAAAGTACTAATATAGAGGAAACATTTAACATATCCTTCAATATGCAGACATAAAAATACTGTAATAGATCAAAAAATCGTTAAATGGTAAAATCGTTAATAATAAGTCGTTAGGTTCCTATATTAGTAGTTATTCACGACATAAATATGAAAACAACAAACAGTTACGCCTCCACACATACATACATACATAAAAGTGTACAATCATTATATTTTTTCAAACATACTGTAAAAAATTCCGAATGAAATTATGGAATAAAGTACCGGCACTTTGGGTGTATCATCCGCAAAATTCATTTTACCGTAAAATACATTTTTACCAGAAAACACTATACTGAAATGTTTATATCAATATTTATTTAATTAAAGTGATTCAATGATACAGAATTTTTTTCTATACCATATTTCGGTAAAAATTAATTTTAAGGTAAAAAAAAAGGACCCGCACCCTGAGTGCCGGTATTTTTTACCGGAATTTTACCCGGAATTTTTTACAGTGCGAGTGATTAAATAATCACTAATTTTATTTCATGCTTTCCTTTTAGTTCTTAATATTTAAAAAAAAAGTATAAAATATAGTTAGTGATAGTTAAAAAGAGGAGTACTATAAAATCGACTAATGTTATAATTACTTACAGAGTTCTTTCTTTTTCTTAAGGAAATGGAATTCACGAAAAGTGCTCCACTTATGAAACATTCACCCAATTCATCAAGACCGTACTTTTCACACAAATCAACAAAGCTTTGAAATTCATTTTTAAAACTGTCATCAGTATCTAAAAAAGAATTGAGAAAACTATCTAATGAAGCTGTTCTTCATCTCATACAGTTTAAGGTAAAGGTTATCCTTTTACCTTATAAAGATTAAGGTAAAGGTTATTTTTTACCCCATATAGTATAAGGAAGATGTTATTCTTTGCCCTATACAGTTTAAAGTAAAGGTTATTCTTTACGCTATACAGTTTAAGGTAAAGGTTATTCTTTACCTTATACAGTTTAAGGTAAATGTTATTCTTTACGCCATACAGTTTAAAAGTTATTCTTTACTTTATACAGATTAAGGTAAAGGTTATTTTTAACCCATACAGTTTAAGGAAAAGGTTATTCTTTACCCTATACAGTTTAAGGTAAAGGTTATTCTTTACCGTATACAGATTAAAGTAAAGGTTATTTTTTATCCCATATAATTTAAGGTAAAGGTTTATCCTTACCCTATACAGTTTAAGGTAAAGGTTATTCTTTATGCCATACAGTTTAAGATAAAGGTTATTCTTTACATTATACAGTTTAAGGTAAAGGTTATTTTTTACCCCATACAGTTTAAGGTAAAGGCTATTCTTTACTCCATACAATTTAAGGTAAAGGTTATTCTTTACTCCATACAGTTTAAGGTAAAGGTTATTCTTTACCCCAAGGCTTTCAATACAGTTTTATAACCAAGCATTTGTTTAAAACGCAAGCTGAGTCTTAGAAGTGATATTACTAGGTAATTAAAATGAAACAGATAAGTTTATCAGAATACTTTTTATTGCATTAAGTCGGCCTTGTAGAAATTCAAAGCAAAGGAACGTTTTAAAGAAGTATTATATTCAAATCGCTAGCTTCATTATTTGAAAACAGGTTATGTTTTTAAATAAGATAAATAACATGACTTTATAATTAGTGTTAAATTAAATATTAGTATCCACTATGACATATATACAATGAGTAAATTCAATATGGATATGGAAGTGCACAGGATGCTCTTTTTCAAAATATTAAGTGGTAGCTAACATTAAAAACTATCCAATTATTAATATGTAAGTGCATTATTACGAAATAAGTAGGAGCACTTTTCCCATCACTGCAGTATAAAAAATATTGGCCTTAATTACATAAACTTAGTTAAATTTTCTAATGGTAAGAAATTTGATTTTATATTTTCATTTCAGTTAATCCTAATTACTATCTTATATCGTGAAAAGCAAATGTGATGGATTGAAAGTAATTTTGAAATACCACAATATATTTTCACTGATTTATTTTGAGATTTTGCATATAAGAAACTCAATATAATATACTATTTGGGAATATTAGGGAAGTTTGTACCTTAGACAAATTTTAAGTTTTGGAATTTTATATGCGGAGAGAAATTATTTGAAATAGTACTTTAAATTTTATGGAAAATACATTATACACTAGTCTATTAAAAAAAAATTGCGAACGCATTTTATCATGCATTTCAAAAAAAATTCCATGCAAAATTCTTCGATCTTTAAAAAATTCCCAAAATATGACGAAATACATAAAAAATGAAATCAACATTAATAAATCCTAACTTCCGACAGCGCTCTTGACTATTAAACCATCGGATCATATTTCCAAATTACGGCTACCGCCAGTTTTTTGATAGTCAAAAATCCAAATCCGTGAAAAAAAAAGTTATGTTTATTCAGACAAAGCACGTTAATGTGAATCATTCTGTAACTCAATAAATACTTATCACTAATTACTTAGCATATTAAAAATCAGGTTGCCCTTTAAATCATTATGATTGACACTTTGTGAAAATCCGATCATAAGAACTAAAGCTATTTAACGTATTCTCTTTGCTTGAGTACTGTACGTGTAGTCCAGGGTACAACAATCTCCTCTACTTATTTCATTTGTATTTCCAATATTTAATCCAATAATAATAGGTAGAATTTGTATTTCCAATATTAATTCTACCTATTATTCTCAATATTATAAACATAATTATCGTTACATTTAAAACACATAAAATGACTAAATTTCTTACTTTTTTCTGCTTCGCATTCACATTTATCATTCTCTTTTATAAGGTTAACATAAATTGGCTCTACTTTTTTCAAATTCTTCATCTTTCGTGGAAGTGGTATAGGTCTAGTATGAGGTATTGGTTTTTGCGGAGGTGGTCTAGTAGGTAACGGCGGTGGACAGTTCTGAGGGTAAAGTGGACATTGAGTTTTATTATATGCTCGAGGATCAGTGGAGACCCATCTTGGTGGTTCAGAAAATCCATTTTCCTGAAGAAAAAAAAGGTAAGTATAATCAAGATAGATATTTTTTTTATGTGGCACCCTAAACTCAGGTATTTTTCTATCTATTGGCAATACTATAGTAATTATGCATTTTGCTGTTTAGTTGTCCTTTGTAATAATGTAAGTAGTGTTAAAAAAATTAGTACACGTTAAGAATTTATTTAGATTTATTTTGCTAGGTGTTCTAAACAATAATTTAAATTGTGTTCAATAGAGATGTCCAAGACAGTAGCTGAACTACATTCAATCAATCAAAAACAATCAACTGTGGTAATTTTATAATCGCGAATGACAACTAACTTTTTGAATTGAACGATACGTATTCCTATTGATTTCTATCTGATTGATCATTGGTAGATTGCAAATCGACAGATATTTTCATTGAAATAAAAACGTAGCTGCGAAGTAATTGTTTAGATTTATTTTTGATCCTTTCTAAAATTGCCGTGAAAATTATATATATATATATAAATTACATTATGACGCATTCACATACATTATTAATACAAATACGTTTTCCAGGGCGAGACGA
>NC_092209.1:33776534-33803549 GCF_043381705.1 Parasteatoda tepidariorum | reverse complement strand
TATATATATTCTGAATTTTCTGAATTAAATAATGCTATATATAAATCAAATTACTTTTTTACCAGATACAGCTAGAAATATGGTTAATATACTGTTTCAAACTAATTAAGGTTTTATAAGAGGAAGGGCTTAAGAATTGGAATATTTAAATACAGTTAAACTATAGATTTAGTTTGGTTGCTATCAAAGTTTGCATGCTGAACAAGATAATTTTGAAAAGTGACCAAGATTGTCACTAAAGACAGCTAGTATCTAAAATTTATCCTACTCTAAAGTTAATCGGAAACTAAGAGAATTTGAATTAACCAAAACGTGGTAACAGCGAGGTAACTTAATTTAACGGAGGAGTAACTCAAGAATACATTTATTTTCAGGTGGTTATTATAGTAAAGTTATCTTTTTTTTCTTCTGGCGATAATATTTTAGAGTGACTTTATCTAAACATGAAATTCAATATATCTAAGATATTTTGCTGATACACGAAAACTCTCTGGTTACCTCAAAAATCATTTTTATTAAAACAATTGATTTTATCAAAAGAATTATTTTCTGTAAAACGCAATGTTACATTAAAAATGCTTGTGAAAAAATACCTGGCATTTTTAGTTGAACTTTTTGAAGGAAATTTTGATTTGCATTTTGCCATCATTTAAAGTTTTAGAAGTAAGGTTACCAATATAACTGCGACAAATTACTATTTGAAGGTCACAATGCTCTGTTCTTTAGTTATTTATGTTATTTAAGTTATTAAGTTCTGCATACTATTATCAAAACTATTAAAATGTAACTCTTAACAAGATTTCACGTGACACTTTTATTTTGTAACATAAGCATAAATGTTCTACTTAACTTAAAAGCAAAATTTAAGCGTGTTATTAACTGTTCCATTAAACTTAAAAGAAACAATTGACAACTAAGCGTGTGTTTGTAATCAATCTGTTCAAAAATTACCTTCAAATAATTTAATCACAATTTCACCAAAACTTTATCATTTTTACAACGACAAAAAGAGGAATTAATAAATATATTGCTACATTAATCTGTCTTCAATAGCTGGTGAATGAAATGAAAGGTTTCTAAGTTAATCACATGGGCGAGAAAATAAACTTTAACTTCATAGTTAATTTTCCCGAGAAAATATATACGTATGCTTCTGGTATAGAAATGTCTAAGATGACGTCACTTCACTTACCTCTACACTGGCGGCAATCCATCAACGATCAATTAGTTAGATAGCAGATGTTTCTATTTGGATAGAAATACGTATCGCTCAATAGGAATTGTGCAAACAGCTAGTTGACATTCACAACCACAAAATTACTATAATTGATTGATTTATTCCACTAAAAGATGTAGTTTAGCAACTGGTTTGGACAACTCTTACATTCCAATTCATTTAATTAACTCTGCTAGGAAAAACACTTTCACTTTCTTACAGATTACTTAGTTAGAGTTTTAATTTTAAAATTAGTTATTTTATGTCTCGTAGTTTCGTGTAGTCATACTCAATTGATGTCTTTAGCAAGCAAGATTACTGACTATGAATTAGTGCCATATTTGTTTCTTATAAATAAGAAATAATGATCTCCAAATTGATATTTTCGAATAGAAATTATGAGAGTTTAAGTTTTAACCCTATCACAGCGATGCTTTTCTATTAACACAAATGGGAACCTAACTTGTTCTTATTAAAAATAAGGAAAGCATTGGATTTTTTTTCCGACTATTAGATGACATGGAATAAATCAACACAAATCCAAGACAATTTAATTGAGACACAATTTTTCACGTAAAGTAAATATAAATTTACATTATAGATATTATGTAAACAGATACTTATTTATAATTCGAAAGCAAATAAAGCGAAAGCTTAATTCTACTTAAGCGAAGTGTGGTTCATTATGCTTTTATTATACATAAATGGGATTCCCCACTTCAAATTTCATTTTCCTCAAATAAGTTTTTTTCTCCACATTATACCTTCTTAATATGAGTAGGTAATCATTCAATTAATTTATACAAGGATAAAATCCTTTTCCTTTTCTCATTAAATGAGAGAATAAATTTTCTGGCATTAAAGTTTTACCTTTATAAATTCTGGTGTAGCATCACCAAATCGTTGTACACTCAGCTGACTTGCCACACTTGCTTTAGAGCTATTACCTAAATTGAAAGATAATAAAAAGCAAAATATATCTTTACATTTTTAATGTATGGCTTAAAGTAAATCTATCGTTCATATAAACGCATAATTAGTAATTGCCGATTTTATAATTTGTATTTCATTTAATTAAATTTATGAAATTTAAAATACATATTCTTAGCTCTTACTTGATGTATTAGATATCTTTCTGGAAAGAGTCGAATGTAATGAAGAATCAGTTATTGTTGGAGAAACCTTATTTTGTTGATCCGTAATCTGAAAATAAAAATTTATATTGAAAGGAAAAAACAATATTTTAATACTTTAATGGCAGTTTGTAAAGAATTTTAAATAATGATAATAAAGATAATTTAGTTTAAACTGGCGCAATTTAAAGCACACTTTTTCCTTATGTTTGAATAATACTGTTCAATTTTTCTACAATTGGTTACAATACGGAAGGTTAGTATTTTACTTAGTGAAAAATTATTTCATAAAAAATACATGATGTCGGTTACTAAGAGAATCGAACTAATCACCTCCACGCTTTTAGGATGTCTAAATTGAAGACAGAATTCTTGTGTTAGGAAAAAAAAAGAAGAAAAAAAAAACATTCTACTGTCCTATAAAAACCTACAGTTTGTCTAAAATAAGAACTCCTCCAGACATTCGTCTGGACCTGTGGCAGTGACCATGGTAACGAGGTATGACTATTTTAAGTAGGGGTGCGGGGTCACAGTTTTGGAGTGGTTTCGGCAGGAGTTGGCGAGAGAAAGGGAATATCTTCGATCTATTGTGTTAGTCCTAGAATAAAGCTACCCTCCCTAAAATGCGCCATTCTTGTTTCCATAGCACCAAACGGCTTTAGACTTTATGGCGGGAGGAGTTCTTAGCTTAGACAAACTATATGTCTTTTCGTGGAGCTGGTTTTTGCATTGTTTTGCATTTGTGCATAACTTAAATTTAAGATTATCAGTATGTATATAAATATATATGCAACATAAAAAGCTTCAATTAATCTTTTTATGTCATTTCTTTTCTCTAAATCATTTTCTTAGTTTATTATTCAAAACAAAACGCTTTCTCACACTTATAAATTCACATTCTGTCCTTTAATTTATTTTTGGCTCAAGTATGCATTAATTAAAAGTAAGATATTTTTCTCTTTGTGGGAATCGCACGACCTATTTAATAAACCAACTCCAATTTTATTTTCTAAATGCTTTATTGTAGCGCTTCATAACATATGTAATAAATGCACCTTTTTCATGAGGTCATAAAACTCTACACCCACGCTCCAAAAAAATTCTGCAATAGTACAAAAAATCTCCAGCAGAAAAAGTGCCAGAAAATTTCCACATGATAAAAAAGCAAATAAACAAAAGGAAGAAAAAAAGTTGATAAAATTTTTTTCGTAACAAAGTTTCGTACTGAATTCCTTCTATACGGCTGGAGGATGTATATGTATGTATATGGATGTATATGTGTGTAAATGTATGTACAATTGACGTAAAAAATGCGATGTTGATTGTGGTTATCGTGTCAAAGCAAACTATATAGCAAGGCTA
This sequence comes from Parasteatoda tepidariorum, assembly GCF_043381705.1. Lineage (NCBI taxonomy): Eukaryota > Metazoa > Arthropoda > Arachnida > Araneae > Theridiidae > Parasteatoda > Parasteatoda tepidariorum. The sequence goes on along the minus strand of NC_092209.1, from coordinate 33,799,838 downwards.
TATAGCATACTTAGTATAAAGACTTCAAACTATATAGCATACTTAGTATAAAGACTTCATTTGCCATAAAGCGTGTTTATTGTACATTGTCATCAATGTGGAGTACTGAGGAAAAGTTTTCCTTGGCTAAAGTCTGGAATCGAACTAGGGACGTTTGGGCCCGTAGCCGGATGCTCTATCCACCATGTAAAATTTTAATCGATCAAATTTTTAAACTCAGAAATTTTTTATGGTACTTAATAAGTAATACGCCAAAATTAATGTAGTGTTATGGACATTATTTTTACTTTAAAATATTGATGTTTAAGGTATGAGATTTCCATTAAGTCGGCTGACATTTTCTCTTATTTATTCATTCTTAATTTTTTCATTAAAAATTGTAAGAAAAGTTTTGTACAAATATTTTAATACTTAATAATCAGGGGAAAAATTTACTTAATTCATAACCCAATTTTAAACATTATAGTACAAAAATGATAGCCAATTCATACCTTTGACTCTTTCTTTGACTTTTTCCATGGAAATGAAAAAACCATCATTTTTCTAGCTTTCTCATGAGTTAAACGCAACGGCTCTCTTTTCTCGGAATTTGTAATGCAATGCCTTTCTCTCCATTGTTGAAACTCATTCTCAGCGTTCGAAATCGTCGTATCACCCATTTTACATCCATGCAGCAAATGAAGCAATTCTTGCTGACTACGGGTTAGGGGTCTCTTCAATAAAGATAACCTGTTTCTTTGCTCAACGGCAGCTAAAAAACACGCAAACATAGATTAAATGATGTCACAATTTAAAATTTTAAAAATCGAACGTTATGTTTATACCATCCTATAGCTAAAAAGGAGAAAGAAGTTGGGAGCGCCAAAATACATTTTCTGAGAAAGCTTTATTTAAAATTAAAAGAACAGTGTAAGTGGGAAAATATGCCGCCTCCAACTTGAATACATAGCATCCCTTAAGAAAATCATTGTTCTCCAGTGGGTTCCTGCCCATTCCGGGGTTACGGGTAATGAATATGCAGACTACTTAGCAAAAAAGGGGGCCTTAATTATTCAGACTTTTGTGCACATTATGCCCTTCTGTTCAAACAGCTTATTAAGAGGACCTTTAAGACCTGTGATCATGAAGAACTTATTGACCGTACTTCTACTAAGTCTTGGAGGGCTACCATCCTAAATTTGCGAAATGGGCAAGATGAAGAGAGGTGGCTGAATTCCGCTTGGCCACCGGTCATGACTGTCTGCGGAAACATCTGTCTAGATTTGGTATCGTTCCTTCCCCGGTATGCACTCTTTGCAGTTCTGGTGAGGATATGAACTCCACACACTTTCTCTGCACCTTGCAGGGATTCTATCAATGAACGCTATTGGGAAGCTAGAGACATGTTGTGATTAATAGACTCTGTTGCAGCATCTTTTGTTTCTGTTCTTATTTTTATTAGATGTTTATGTATGCTGTTACTGTCTATAGTCTGTCATTGGATATAAGAATAAAAAAAAGCGGGAAAATAGCGAGAATAGAACACCAAAGTTGATGCCATAGCATTAATATGCAATTCATTTTTTGTTCTTAAACATGATTGAGGCACAATAGACTACTACAAAAATTTGGAGCCTGTTGAATCACAATAACAATCTAATTTGTTGCAACCTTAATATAGTGCTAAATTGAACCATACGCCTTAAACTGGGTTACTTAATGTTATTGTTCACTTTTACAAAAGCATGATTCTGTTTTACAGCAAGTTATGGCTGTCCCAATTTCGTATCGTAAAGGGTTTACCAATATTATAGTTAAATCTCAAACCATTTATTTATATATTTATCTATTTATTTATTTATGTGCATGTTTGTTTCATTTATTTGCTTGTCTGCCTACATTCTTGCCTGTCTGTAGATGTATTAATTATTTTTTTTATTTATTTATTGAAAAAGTAGAGTGGGGATGAATAGGACAGGTTACTTAAACCCTAACTATTTTACTCTCCAAACTTTTCACCAACTATTTCAAAGGGGTGTTTAGTTTCGGAATTTTTATCATTGCTGCCAAATTACTCTGAGAAAAAATGTATAGTCAAATCTACCAAAATATGGTAAAATTTACCGTTTTCTGATTCTGGGAACACCAAAAAGCTCAGTAATTTTTACCGAAGCGCTTTGGTAAGGATCTTTCGAAAATTAACAATAAAATATAGTCTTATAATATGCGATAAAACTTGGTAAATGTGGTAAAATTTGGTAATTTTAGTATGATACCTCAGAACATAGCATAAAAGCTATTTTTTCGATTAAATTTATTTTTCATTTTGATATTTCTTAATTAAATGTGTTGTAATAAGAACTATTATTTTGAAAACCAGAATTTCAGGTAAACCATTACCATATGCACAGAAAAATTACCAAATACATGGTTTAAATATTATATGTTTTGGTTTTATTAATTAGAATTATACCTTTTTTTACCGGAATTGTCATTCACATATAGTATGATAATTTTACCAGAATTTCTTTTTCCTTATAGTTACTTGAATTCATAAAATGCATTCGTTTAGACTACTTTCATTGATATTTTTTACTATTTTCTTATAAGAATAAGCAAGAAAATTGAAATGTATTGTATTTCTAATAAGAATAAATTCTTTATAATTGCTTAAAAATGGTTTTACAAATACATGATATTTACGTTTTTTTAACAATGCACTTAAAAGTTACGAAGAGTCCTACATTTCTGCTTATATTCATTTCATAAAATTGAACGGAAAGCGAATATACGGCTAAAACTTAGAAATGATGCTGCTAAAAATGCTTTTAAAGAAAATGTATCTATTCATTGTGAAGCCATTAGCTCAGTAATATTATATTCGTCCCTATCAACGGCAAAAAGAAAGGGAACAAAAGCATTAAGTGAAAGAAAAAAAACAAGAAAAGCATTTTAACGGGCATTTTAGAAATATTGAAAACACATAAATGAGCGAGTATAAGTGCTGAGAATGAGGGAAAATTAATAAGAAAATTGAAAGCAGCAGGTTATCAAATAGAGTGACGCAAATCAACTGAAATAAACCGAGTTTCTGTAACAGATAATTGATTCCAACTAGTGTCCTCTTCCCAATTACAGGAAAAAAAGTTCTGGTTGCTTATCGCTAAATTTTAAAAGGTCGCCATAAAAAATAAAGATGTATTACGCGCAATTGGGTACTTGCACTGCAAGAAGACAACCAATACTCACGCATGTGGCCTATTACGTCAGCACTAGCTAATCTTTATCAGCAATATGGAGTATTAAAGTTGAGCTAAGTTTCTTTCTAATGGTAGAATTGAAATCTTTGTGAAAGAACATAGGCTGTGTTATTTAAGATAATTGGTACTTGACAGCAGGGTTTGTTGATTTAAATCAGCTTGATTTAAATCACGATTTTAATCATGATTTAAATCAAATGATTTTTTTAAAAAAATCATTGATTTAAATCAACTGATTTTTTTTATCTGTATATATTGATTTTAAAAGTTAAAAAACAGTGTTTTAAATTTTTGATACATTTATTATTTTCTTTTCTTAGTATTAAAATTTAATTTAAATAAATTGCTGCATTAATTAATTTTAGTTAACGAAATTACTTTCTTGGTTTGTGTTAAATTCCAACACATTTGAAATTACATTTTTAAAAATCTTTTAATTCTTGAGATTGAAAGTACAGATTAAAGTAAACATTTAATGCTGTCTTAATATAGACTTGCATAGCTGTAGAAAGTAATTAATAAACATGAATTTTTTTCAAAAAATAATACAAATAATGTTAATTAAAATTCTACCTTTTGAATGAAAAAGCGTGAATTAAAATCTACATCATGTTTTATTGGTGGAAAATGTATATTTCTGAAGCTTGAGGTTATATTAAAAAGAAATTACCCTAATATGCCAAAAACAGAAAAAGAAAAAAAAAGGGCTGATGAATTCAGATGTTTTTTTCCTAATATAGTGTCATTCTTCCCTTTCAAACTCTTTCAAAGTCTATTTGATGCAGTAGGGTTATTAACTGGTATTTTTTTCTCATAATATGTTTACAGTATCTTTGACATTATCTGATTTTCTATAAAGAAATTTTGTGAAAAAAAATTCCAATGAGTACATAGATTTTCTAATTTTTTTTTAGCTTAACTTATCTATTTTGATATAGAATTAAAAGTGAATATTTTAATATAAAAATATATAGATTAAATATTTATTTATTTTTTGATGAATAACTACATTTATAAACACAGTCTGCTACATTTATTTTGTCATTTTAAAAATCAAGAGAAAAAAAAAAAAAATCACAATTTTAAATTAAAGTTATGGTTTGCTAACTGAAACTTTGTTTTAATAGTTAAAGTACAGGGGTCTGTCCAAGCCAAATTTACTACCGTTTAACGGTACCTTTACAAATTCAACTTTAGGAAAAATGATAGAATAATCACACAAAATACTTTTTCTTAAAATTTTATTTTTGTGTCTCGTAAGAAACGATAAATCCATATTTTTACTATATTTGTGTTGATTTTTTAATATAATTTTTAATTTTCACAAAATAGGTACCTCTCAGAAAAACCCAGACAGACCCCTGAAGTATTCTTTAAATTCTCTATTTCATCTAGTCTTTAAATTTTAATCATGCATTTGTTTCAAAATGGTTGCTATGCATTCAAAGCCATGTATTATAATGAAAAATTATTTTAGTTAGAGCTTCTAAAATATTGTTACAATATAGTTTTAATATTAAGTTAATTTGATTAAACATTTATAATTTTTTTTAATCATAAATTAAAGTTCCTACAGTGTATTTGAATAAATATCAAAAAAATCTGATTTAAATCAAAAAAATCCGATTTAAATCAAAAAAATCTGATTCTTTTGATTTTTTTTAAAAAAATCAAAAAAATCACGAACCCTGCTTGACAGGCTAGGAATGGAAAGAACAGTTGCTAACGTAAACAAATGCCATGTTTCAATAACCAATCAGGATCGAGATACCCATACTACGTCACTTGCAGGTATCCAGAACTAACTAGCCAATTCAGCCTTGAATCATTGCTTTCAGAACACTGGAGCTTATTAATTAATAATTAGTGGGCTGCGCCCCCTGCTCGCTAACACTCGCCAATCCCCGAAAATTACTACGCACGAAAATTACTCACTTCGCTCGCTACTAACTTAGGTACATTGCAAATACACAAAATTCTAAGAATTCAAAACAATCATTCAAATCCATATAACAACATTTTTTTAAAAAATAAATTACATCTTTTTAGCAAATACTAAGTCATTAAAATAAATTTGAATTCAAATAAATGACACGTAATTCGTTAAACCTATTAGAATTGTGCTATATTATAAAATCTTAAAGCGTAACAGCACGACTGAGACTCATTTTTCAGTGAATAACTAATAACAATAATAAAGCAAATAAATTCGTGAGATAAATCAAAAATCGTCAAATAAATTCGTAATATATAAATTCGTGATAAAAAGCGCTTTTGACGAAATACTAAAATAGAGATCCATCGACAAAGACTACTCACTTCTACCTAGCTTAACGTTACTTCAGTTTCCGTTTTTAAAAGCGCTATATGCTGTGCCACAGCAGCTAGATTCGGCATGTGACATTTTTAGCGGCAATCATTGGTCGATGATCTAGCGTTGCCATTCAAGGAGTTGTAATGAGGCTTTTTTTGTCGCCGTGTAAGAGAAATATATAATAGATGTTTTTTAAATATTTAGAGAAGAGAAGAAAACAATATTATGAAATTAGTACAGCTTAATTTTAATTCCTTGGTTCAGTTGATATTAAAATTTTATTGTTACTTACCTATGTTCATCGTAACATAATGTCCACTAGATAGAGAAGACGGACTTGTCGGACCAGTGGTACTAGCCAGATTATCTTGATTACCAACCATGTTTTGAATCAATTTCTCATGTGGTTTCGTTTTCTTTTCGGATTCTTAAAAATTAAACAAAAGAAACTTATATTGATAACTAAGATACTGCATTTTTTCAATCGTAGTTCTCTCACAAATGAACTTAAATCTATTAATTTTAACTGCAGAATGTAAAAACAAAAAATATTTACAAAAAATAGTTAACATTCGATAACTAACAAATGCTAAATTAAAACATTTATTGATTGAAAAATGAGCCTTCAAACACTTAATACATTATGTGATTAAAAAGAGACTTTAATAATAACTAATGCACAAATACTTGTAAGTAAAAGACGGAACTATTTATTAGCTAAAATTTTTAAAAAAATGCTTGACTAATTTATTTACGAACATTTAAAACGATAAGATGAAAATGAGTTTGCTATAAAAGATAATTATATTTAAATAGTGAAAATTCCAAATTGAAATTAAAATAAACTGAGTATTGTTTAATTATATATTTTTGTTTCCTATTTGAAATTAACACAGAAATAGTATGGCTGCACACAAAAATCTGCACGCTGCAAAACATTAGGGTAAAAAGTACCGGCACTGAGAGTGCCAGTATTTTTTACCGTAAAATTTATTTTTATCGGAACTTGTTACGGAACAAAAAATAAGATGTACAATAATTTTACAGTAATAATTACCCTGAAATCACTGAATTACTCTAATTAAATAAATATATATTATTGTAGAAATTTACTGTATAATATTTGAAGGTAAAAATGGATTTTACGGATGATGCTTTTAAACTGCCGGTAATTTATATCGTAATTTGATCTTGAATTTTTTACAGTGCAGAATGTTTATCCCAATTACTTGACGGTATTTGAGGTCTTACTTTGACATATTGAAAAAGATAAAACTTCATTGTGGTTTTTTCCATCAGAAAGAGCGAAAATATAAATTTTTAAGAAATTTATTTTATTTTGTATTTTCCGATAATTAACAGTATGCATAGATTAATGAAACAACAATTGTACCTGTATGTTTTTTGTTAGTCATATCCAAGTAATATTCCTCACTGTCCCAGTTCTCAGTGACCGAAATCAAAGTCGATGGTAATGAAAGAGATCTCCGAGTATATCTTGAAACAGGAGCTGCTGAAAAGTAAGATATTTTGATTAATATTTTAAATCCTATTTTATTATTTTAAAATTTTACTACTTTGCTATCAGTTCGTTTCTTTAAAAATAAAAGAAACTTAATAGCTGTATCCTTCAAATGAAATTTTTAATTTTTTTTTGTTTATACAAAAAGACGTCTTTCTTTTACGGTTAAGTCATTTTATATATTTTATCCTAACACTGCTTCAATTTGAAACAGATCGCTCGGATCGAACTTTTTTTTTTGCAATTTTCAGGTTTGAATGCTACTAGGATACATAACTGTTTTATTCTTGTCAAATATTAAATTTTATCAGATGTATGATGTTTTAATTTCACTTTTAAATACTCCAAAACATGACAAAGGGCCGGAATAGCCTGATTGGTAGGGCACTGGACCGATGTCCAATAGGTCAAGGGTTCGATTCCCGCCGACCGAAGACTCTCGGTGTAGTAAATGGTGATTGATGCACGCTAAATCTGTTAATCCTATTTTCCCATATCAGATCCCATATCCATAATCCTATTTTCCCATATCAAATCATACCTTTGAGTGTTCTGATCCAGGAGTTTCCTTGTCTTCTGGATTGGTTCAAAATTAGAAGGCTACGGAGTTGAACACTGGTAGTCGTAAACCCAAACATTGGGTCAGCTGTTCAATGACTGTTATATATATATATANTATATATATATATATATAAAACATGGTAAAAATATATATTGTTAAAAAAAATTTTGTTTCTTGGTTTTTGAATTCAAAGTCAGCAATTCGAGAAAGTAGATCTAATGCTGCGAAAACCATACATCAATACTTTAAAAAATCATTGTGCCGAATTTCTTAATTTAAAACCATACTAGTAAACATACATAAGATCACCACCTGGAAGTGAGCGAAGATCTGGTCATTAGATCAAAATTTAACCGAGATATTTGTAATTTAAATTGGTTTTATGAACTAAAAATAAATTTTTATCTTGGTTATTAGATAAAATATTTGCTATCTTTAAATTATTTAACTTGGAAATTAATTTGGTATTCAATGACTTCTAAAATGTGGAAATTAATAAACAACATAGATTTGTGTGAAAGTGATAATTAACATAACTTCATTAACTAATTAATGAATAATGGAAAGAGCATATTAGCTAATTAATTTATTTGTGTTATACTGTTGGAGTCAATAAAAAAAGTGCTATTCAAATTTAAAGTAGTTCAGATTTCAATAACCACTTTCAACTGTTACTATTTAGTTTTTAAAGCATTTTGAGTTAATGTTTGCTCACTGAGTACTGATTCTCTTAAACAGAGTTGACTGTTTCCTACCAGTTTGAGTTTAAATAGTCACCTTTATTCATTTTTCTTTAGAAAATATTGCATAGTTTGCAGAAAATACTCATACCACCTTGTACTTTCGATTTGTTTCTCCTGTTACACTAAGAAAAAGAGTATGGTCAAAACTATCAGAATATGGTAAAATTTACCGTGTTTCTGACTCGGTGGGAACACTAAGAACCTTGATAATTTTCACCGAAGCGCTTAACAGCATAAAAACCATTTATTCGGTGAAATTTACTTTCAGTTTTGCATTTTTTCTAAATATGTGGTAATAATTTAATTACAATTTTGAAAACCAAAACTATAATTTTGAAAATCAAACTTTTCAGCAAAAAATTACCATATGAGAGGAAAAATTACTGAACGAATGATACGGTGAATTTTTTTTCTCCGTGAATGTTGGACGTTTTTTGAAAATGTTTTTTTTTTAATTTTCTGTTTATAATTTTTTTAATCAATTTTCAAAGCAAGGCGTTTAAAGAAACCATTTCTTACACTTAAGTTTCAAAATACAAATTTCATATAAACTTGAGTAAAATTCCTTAAAATAATAAATTAATTCGGTATTTTTTGTCAAATAATTCATAATAGATCACCCAGTTTTTGCATGTGCTCTCTAAGAACGTATCATTTTCATACTAAATATTTTTCTATCTTATTTGTTAGAATAAAGAAACTATGCAATGTTTCTTTAAAAAATTAAAATTTTCGCTGGGTTTGATAAGTTGTATATGGAAAGAATGTGACTACTAATGACTGAAACACGATGTGTAATAACCACAATATGAAAACTATATACATTGGGAATTGTTTATCGGAATACAATATTATGAATTGTGTTTCTTGTGTCGAGATAGTGAATGATTATAGTGATTCACATACGCATTTATACCTATTGTTTTAACTGATTTTAATCAAATCAATAAATTTGAAAATATATGATGTAACTTTTCCCCTTTCACTATTTTTCCTTTTTTTTTTTTGGATTTCAAATTATTTCAATCAAATCAATAAGTTTGAAAGTATATGATGTAAACGTTTCCCCTTTCACCTTTTTTTCGGATTTCAACCGATTTCAATCAAATCAATAAATTTGAAAATATAGGATGTAAACATTTCCCCTTTCACCTTTTTTGCGTATTAAACTTCATTCATTCATCTGTTAATTATAAATAATATTTTTACTCTCACCTGAATCCACTTCGATGAAAGATTTCATTTGATAAGAAGCATCCATATCCGGTAATTTAAGTGTACTTCCGAGACTGTTTTTCTCAAAATCATCAACTTCCTGTTAAAAGAATTTCAATAATGCGCATTATTCACTAAATACATTAAATGATTTTTACTAAACATTTTAGATTGAAAAAATTTTTTTTTAAAAAAACTCAATCCATATTAAAATAATAAATAACACGCAAAAAAAACACATTTATATTTCAGAAATATGTTTTTGAACTCGATTTTAGCTATCAAAAAATTTCAAAAAGTCCCAAAATTGTTTTTTTTTTTTAATTTCTAAGAAGTCAAAATGTTTGTTTTCCAATGCGTCTCTTTTATTATTTTTAAATGCATATTTTTTAAAATCCCAAAAGTGTTACAAAATGCATAAAATAATTATGGCATAAAAATAGTTTGTTGCTGTTAACTTCTTATATAAAAGCAAAATCAATTAATCAGATAGTTAAGGAGAAAGCACAATGATATGAAACGTATTGTTATATAGATAGTATAATGTTTTGAATTTAAGTTTTAAATTTCTTAAAATCAATTATACAGTTTTCTTCCGTTCCCTAAAATCGTACTACTCACACATTTTTATTTCTATTATCATTGTTTTTATTTTCAGATTTTGACTGTTTCAGGTGGAAGCAAAATGCCCTGTTTAAATTATCGCATAAATATATCTTTATTTCTAGTTTTATGATTTTGGTTTTTATGAAGATAACACTCAATGTAAGGGAAATACCCATAAGGTTTCATTTTGCATTAAAACGCTATGGTACCAAAACTACTTCTCAGAATTAAAATTGGAAACATTCATCAATTATGGTACATTTTAGGTAGATTAATTCTCAAATATGCACCCAGGAATTTAAAGACCTTTTGTTTTTGTTTTTTTCAAAACGTTATAGCCAAATTAAGAACTTAATGTGCTTTTTATTACAATATAATAAAAAAAACTTAAGAATATAAATATTATTTTTATTTGTTAGATAAAATATTAGAATGCTTTTCAATGAAATTTTGAAACTTAATAAATTTTGAAATAAAAATTTTTTGAACATTTTTTATTGAACTGAAAAGTTTTTTGAAACAATTGTTAACCGTATTTAAAAACTTTTCATGGTACATATTTCAACGTCTAGACATGAAGTTTTCAAGACATGAATGCCGTGTGGAAATATTTTTTTCATCGTTGTAATAAGATATTACATGTTTTACAATAAGCTTCTACAAATAACTGAGCAAGATGTTAAAAACATAAAAATTTAATATTTTCATCTGTTTTTCGTAATTTCTAAAAACTAAATTGTTGTATTTATAAAAAAGTTCATATATATATTTTAATTATTAATTTATTTTATGTTTTAAGAGTTTAAGAAGGAACATTTAAAAATTAAAAGAATCACTAACGTCGCATCTATATTTTTTTAATTTGTAAACATAACACGCAAATGATGAATATTATTATTATATTATTGATGAATATTTATGATTTGCTTGTGATAAATTATAAATTATTCATGATAACATAGTATTTATTCATGTTACTTTTACACGTCATAAATAAAAGCTTTTGCGATTACTTACATTACAATTAGGAATAATAACAAAAAACAAAAATTTGCATTTTTACTCCGTTGCAAGTTAAGAAAAGACTATTGCGATGTAGGATCAAAATAATCTTCCGCAGCAACATTAGTTCCGTTTTATTTAGTTATCAAATTATATAATTATGCTTTAAAAATATATAAAAGTTTTCAAAAGTTAAACTTGTCGGACGGAAATTTAATTCGTACTATATTTTACGATATATATTTTACAGAATTATTAAAAAAGGGTTATAGTTTCATCGTCTTACTAGAATCATAAACTTGATGATTTATTTCAATAAATGAGGAGAACATTCGTTCTTGAAAAAGAAAAAGCTATATGACTTTGCAAGGACATTGAATTTGATTAGACCATTGAAAATAGCGCGTTAAGAATGTTTACTTTTGTTTTGCTGTAGTAGAAAATCGTCTGCACGAAACAATATTTATCATTCTTAAATCAGTTTTTTTAAATGCGATCAAAAAGTCGTATATTTGTAACGATTTTTAAATATCATTTTTATTAATTCTTATTAACAAAATAATAGTTTTTATTCAATAAGTTTTAATTTCCTCATTTCACACTATTTAAGATGGCAAGCAAGAAGAAGGTTGTGCAACATCATTTCAAAAGTTAGCGATGTTGATATACGTTCGCCCTTACTAAGTTCTTTGGCTTAGCATCTATTTGGCGTGCATTTAGATGCAAACAGGTTCTACAATTAATATTTTGTTTCAATATAAATAGAACAAAAAAAATATTTAAATAACGAAAATGAAACTTACGTATGAACCATATTCAATGCCCTGCGATATCACATTAACAAATTTTGTAATCTTCAGAATCTTTTTAACAAACACAAAAGCTTAGAAATTTATGAAAAAGATAAAGCGAAATATGTTTCCAAACTTGATGTTAAAACAATGTTACTAGATATCGTTTGGTTTTTATTTTTTGAGCTCATCGATTTTGAATAATTTTTCATTGCATAATTGCAAACAATGCTTCATATACATTTTTCTCATAATTTTCTTTTATTAATATATTTGGGCTAAAATGAGCTTTCTAATGTTTTACAATATATAAATTAGTGCTATAGAACAATTTTTACCCAAAAAAGTTTTAATATGCTTTTATTTATAAGAAAAAAACATGACTTTTTGAGCAGACGATTCTAAAAATGGCGCATTTTAAGAACTATTTTCTTACTTTCAGTTTAAAACTCATGAAATAAAATTAAAGAAATACTATTTCAGTCACACATTTTATTTTAAACGTTATATTAGTTTGGAGTTCGAAGCAATAAAATTTTATAATTTGAATTTATTTTTACAGAAAATGGGAATGTATTTAGCACGGAATAAAGGCATTTATTACAAATCATAAAAAAGATGTTTTTCTATATACTTTGACACTAGAGAATGACTATTGATATATACAGTTTTTAAAATCATATTACAAAATAAATATTACTTTAAAGTTTAAAAAAGTTTATTTTTACTCTGATTTCTAGTGTGGTGAGATAATAACCATATTCTATCAGCGTTGGCAATATAAAGATATTTAAATAATTTGTCGGTAGGGTGTCTGTAACATAATTACTTATACAAGTTTGCGCCATATTAAATGAACTATTTTCTTTACTTTCTAGCTATCTATATGAGCTATTCTAGCTTCTAATGAACCATTTTCTTTACTATCTATCATTATTATATCTAACTGTAATGAGTTAGTAGAATTACTATGAGTGATGTTGTAGACTTTGCTTACTAGATGAATACCCGCTCTTTTTACGAGGTATACATAAAGTAAATAATCTATAAAATGGTATTATTCAGTACTTCGAAATCGTCCATTAGAAAATCTCCATCAGAACGTTGCATCACACTAAAATATGCCCACACAAAAAATTAAATAAATCATATCGTCCTCCATGAAGGCGATATTTTCCCCCAATTGATCCAGAAGTTTTCTTGTCTTGTGGATTGGGTTCAAAATTATGAGGTTATGGAGTAATCTTTATTAATAGTTATAAACCGAAAATGGGTCGGCTGTTCAACAACGGTTATAAACTAAAATAAGTCTTATCTAGTAATGTACCAAAAATTTTTCGCCTCTTGTTCAAAAGACATACTTTTTAAAATAATAAATAAGTTTAATTACATTTAAAATTCCTTATTTTTGATATTAATATTTTTGTTTTATTCGCAATAATTTTTGTTTACAACAAAAAATTCATTATGTAATTAATTATACCTTTCCAGACAGCGGGCAACCTTACGATGAACGTAGCATTTTTATTTTAATTTGCTTGTCATAGAAAGGTTGACTAATAAATTCTTTGCTTAAACTGAGTAGAAATATTAGTATTCCCAGCTTTTGAATAATGACAAAACAACTCATTTTTTAGCTTTTACTGTAAACCATGTTTTTGTCTTTTTTTCATACTAGTTTTGTCCACAATCAAATGCAAAATTTTGTTTGTGTTGAAAACTTCAATGTTTCAACAAAAAAAATTTCAGGCTAACCATCACTTTTGAAATTTTAAAGAAAGTATATAAAAGTCTGCGCAAATAAACCTTGTTTTAGTGATGGTGTTAAAAATCTAAAACACATCTTGAGAAAGTGAATTTATCCTCGGTTTTAGAAGTTTGTCAGTTGTGCAAGCTTAGTGCAAGTTAGTTGTACTCAAGGCAAACCTCATAGCGCGCATAGTTAAATTTAACATTGTTTCAAGCTTGCATGGTTTATTTACTAATCATTTATAATTCTGTTGATAAAGGTTGTTTCTGACATTAAAATTAACCTTTCGCTGCTTTTTGAGTTATAAAACGTATCGCTAACTGACCGATAGACTGTATCAGTTGTCATGGTAATCATTGACAATTATCAAACTATGTATTTAGAAGCAATGTAGCAATACTGATAACAGAAAATTTTAGTATCAATAAAATATATTAAGTATTACTTTTTCTGTCACGTCACTCTCTTTGATTGTAAGTTCTGTTGAATTAATGGACGATGCAGTATCCTCATCCATTGAAAGGCTTGAATCTTTCACTCCATAGTGTTCACAAAGTGTTTTAAAGTTTAATTCATCATCAACATCATTTTCTATAAATATAAAATGCAACTAATAAAAAGCATGTTATAAAACCCCTTCTGAATTATTTTTTATTTACTTTCACAGTAGTATAAAAACTCCTTACATACCTTACGAGTTTATTATTTATCAGGTGAATTTAAGTAAATACTGAGCTTAGTTAGTACAGTTTTAAAACATTTTAACAGGAAAAATTTATATTAAAAAAAAACAAATCTTGCTCAAATGCATGAGGTAAGGCATTAATTTTTTTCTCCGTTAATTTGTTCAAAAAAAGTACTGTTGTAAATTCTTTCCGCGTTTCATATTGGATTTTAAGTAGTTTATTTATTTGAGTAATTGGTCAACTATTTCCAGCTCTATTTGTTGACATTTTTTTAAAACTAAAGTGGAAAATTACGGCAGGAAATCCTAATTTTCTGTCACATAAGTTTACTCCAAAAGTCTACTATTTTTTTCTTTTTATCATAACCTTAACCATTTCCCTATTATAAATTTTCGAAAACCGTCAGTCCAATTTTTGAAAAAACCGGCCAGCGTATCTTGTGTATCTGTATGCGGTTTTTGTGTATCCTGAATCTGTATACATGTGCATTATCATCATCAGTCGCAATGGCATCTTTAAAATAATACCATTACTTCTTGAGTTACTTTAATTATGTAAGGCAAAAACCGTGGTGGCTCAGATGATAGAGGGCTCGTCTCACAACGACGTAACCCGGGTTCGAATCCCAACTAGGTAACTGGGGTTCAAATCCGAATGAGGTAACCCGGGTTTGAATTCCAGCGATGGTTGTTCGATACAAATTCTGCCCCTGGCTTGCACAGACCACAATGATGACGTAAAATGTTCTTAGTGGTAAACGGATCATGGGTTAGAGTCCTTTTTCCGTTAGGCTAACCTTGGGAGGTTTTCGTGATTTTTCTCTCCATGCAACGCAAATGACTGTTAGTTCCAGCAAAAACTCCTCCATGAAGGCAAACTTTTCTGAATACTTGATCAAGGAGTTTCGTAGTCTTCTGGATTGGGTTCAAAAACACAAGGCTATGGAGTTGAACATTGGTAGTCGTAAACCCAAAAAATTGAGCTGGCGTTTATAAAATCAAAAACAAATTGTGTCAGGCAAGGAAATTTGAAAAAAATTATGATCTCGTACTTATTAATAATAAATAATAAGTAATAAGTTAAAATAATATCTCGTAATTATTATTTATTATTATTTTACATTATTTTAAACATTTTCTAAATGGATTGAGTGGGCATTTTTGCACAAATCACTTTTGGTGATGAAAATAATTTAATATGGTAGGCTGCTAATTGAGTATTAACAACACTAATTTTTGAAAAAAAAATGAAAAAAAAAAAAAACTCCTAACACCAGCCATATTCCATAAATTCACATAATTGTTTCACTATTTTTTCAAATTGTGTCAGTTGAATTTTCAAAGTTTCAAGGAAAAAAAAATTTAGCAAATTTTAATAAACTTTAATATCACTTGAAAAAAATTTTCAAAAAAGAAATTTAAAAGAATACTAAAAAGATAAATTTTTATAGCAACTATATTTTTTCAACATATATTAGACGAAATGCTAAATTTATATTGTACCTCTGTTATGCTGTATCCTTTTATACATAAATTAGATTAAATTTATTTGTAATCAATGTATTTTTATTTCATCAGACACTATATTTTGGAAAAAAATTCTTCGAAAGAGTATTCGAAAAGGAATTTTACAATTAATTTAGCTATATATCATTGAATAAAAATTGTTTTCTTTCTTAGTTTAAATTTTACTTTTTATTAAAGTTAGCATAGGAATCAACGCCTTTGGAGTAACAAATGATTATAGATAAAGATTTATAAGTACAAATTAAAATATTTTCGCGAATTTTAACATATTTATTTAGAAAATACAAATACATTATTGACAATCTTTAAAACTTAGAGAAACAGTTTTAAATGACGAAACAGCCTAATATTTATTTTATAATTTTTTCCTCTTTTACAGTGTAGTTAAAATCCAAGTAATTACCTTTTAAAATCTGCTTGATGCTTCCAATCAGCAAATTGTTCTTCCATTGCCTATTAACTCGTCATCATTTTTTTTTGTCATTCTCGATATTTAAAAATAATGACCGACAACAAACTTTTTAGTCACAGCGGAGAATTAAAAACAAGAATTTAAAAAAAAAGGAAATGTGAAAACACATAATAAATTACGATAACGAGCTTAGTTGTTGAAAAACATAAATAGTTGAGTAAGTCATTAAAAAAGACTCAACACGTTGGGAAAGTTGTGATGATTCATTGCGGAAGTGTAAACAGCAACAAATGCGAGTTTTTTTTTTTTTAACTAAAAGTTGTGCAATAAGCCGTGGAAATTCATTTCATACACATGTAAATTTTTTTTTCTGTTGATAATTTTGACCTTGCCAACACTTTATTTTTTGAAACGTATTGTTTGAAAATTAATTTTTATTTAAAACATCCAACTAATTATTTGTTTTCATAATTTAGAACACACATGATGCCGTATACCGATAGTAAATATTTGTATCCATTTCGGCAAGCATGACTTCGAAATACCTGTAAGTGTATGCATGTCGAATACTACATAAACATTTTCTTTCCTAGTTACAATCCATAAAATATTCGTATCAATTCTATGCATCTATGAAATTATTTTATAATTGTGAATAAAATTGATACGCAATTTACCTATACACTGAGAAAATTCTGTAAAATTCTGAGAATTGACTATTAATTTATAAGGCAATATCACTCCTGTGCGGAAAAAGAGCCCAGTGCCCGTAAATTTAACGAATTTCAATAAAATTAGTAGAATCGACCTTTAATTAATAAGGCTAGTTCCTTGAACCACGGTAACTCAGAGGACGTGAGCCTCCCAATGAGATGACCCAGGTTTGAATCCCAGTGGTGGCTAGTTGATACGAATTCTGCTTCAAACTCGTACCGACCACGGTGCTGACGTAAAATATCTTCAAGAGATAGACGGATCATAGTTTAGAGCGCAAATGCGGGCTATTTCCATTAAAAAATCCTTCACGAAGACTAGTTTGTCCCTACTCCTGATCCAGAAGTTCCCTTGCCTTCTGGGTTGTGTTCCAGTCCAGCGAAAAAAACTTCCTAAATCACCTTGGCCGGGGTTTCCATAATGATTAAATCATCTAGTTATGGAGCCAAAGTTACTCCTTCCACGTAAGAGGCCATGGACAACGAACACGCAACTCCTTCACTCCTCGATTGATAACAGTATTTCAACTCGTTACATGGTTCGCCTTGATTCGGTAAACGAATCGCTTTAGTCTCAAACAGCATTGGAGCCATAAACTAAAGAGAACTTTTACGAGCATAATGTTAATTTACTCTCAGTAGCCATTTATTGGGAGCGGGAAAATTAAATGGGGAAACCGGTATTTTTGTGGTCATGGTAACTTTACGGGCATACTTTTTCTACAATGCTCAAAATATATTTATCTGCATAACTTCATATGTAATGCATAGGTAACTTCATAAAGAGGAAAAAATTTCGACTCGCCTAGAAATATTTAAAAAAATCATATTTCACAATGAAAAATGTTGATTAGCCCAAAGTGTCCTGAATACCGAATAGCAAAATAAATGAATCGTTATTAAAATGAAATATATAATAATAAAATATCATTTAAGAATGAAAATATCATTTTAAAACAAACGAAAAAGAATTCTTGCCAAAAAAAGTAACAAAAACAGTAAAAAAATATTAATGTTTAATGTTCGCATAAATAAAAATGTTAATTAAACAGCTTATACATAAAAAAAAAGTAAGTAAACAATAAGATGATACTGGATGATATCAGAAAGCTAAATTTTAAATTTAAAAAATTACGTTAAAATTAAAATTTAGTTTATATACCGTTAGCACCAACTAGATTTAAAATAATATTTAATAAACACATTAGTACCTTTTGTTTCTTGTGATGGCAGTGTAAAATTAAAGGACATGGTGTATAATTTAAATCATTTTTAAGGTTATTTCTGAAAAATAAGTGTGCTAGGCAAATGTTGATTAAGCAGTTTATGAGAAATAAAAATAAATAAATAATATGATGTTATTGGAGGAATCCAGAAATGTTTAAATTTTAGAGTTAAAAAAATTCCGTTAAATTCTAAATTTAACTTCTGACTCAGAAATTTCTGATTCAGGTCTTACACAATATACAATTAGCATATACATACTATTAACACAAATATATGTACCACATATAACATGTGTACGTAATGTTAGCACAAACTTGATTACAAAAAAAAGTTTGATTAACAGTTACTTTAGTACTTCTTGTTTTTTGCGGTTGCTTTGCAAAATTAAAGGATAGGGTTTAAAATCTAAATTATTTATACCTAATTTATTTATGAAAAAAAGTATACTAGAAAATTTTTTATTTAGCAGCTTATTATATACTATTTGCATATACATACTATTAGCACAAATGTATGTACTACACATAGCATGTACGTACTGTTAGCATAAACTAGATTACAAAAAAAGATTTTATTAACAGTTACATTAGTACTTTTTGTTTTTTGTGGTTGCTCTGCAAAATTAAAGGATAAGGTTTACAATCTAAATCATTTATACCCGAATTTATTTACGAAAAAAAGTATACTAGAAAAATGTTTATTTAACAGTTTATTATATACAATTAGTATATACATACTATTAGCACAAATGTATGTACTACACATAGCATGTACGTACTGTTAGCATAAACTAGATTACAAAAAAAGATTTTATTAACAGTTACATTAGTACTTTTTGTTTTTTGTGGTTGTTTTGCAAAATTAAAGGATAGAGTTTACAATCTAGATCATTTATATCCGAGTTTATTTTTAGAAAAAGTATACTAGAAAAATGTTTATTTAGTTTATGATAAATAAAAAGAATAATGTTGTTCGTTGAATCCAGAATTTCTAGAATTCAGCTAAAATCTAAATTATTATAGGAAACTTTTCACACAAACCTTACACTGCTAACACAAACTGGATTAAAAAATGAGTTTTAATAAACACTTACATTAGTACCTTTTGTTTTTTGTAGGTTGCTCTGTAAAATTGTAGGATAGGATGTATACTCTAAATCATTTATATCTGAGGGCATTTCTGAAATGTAAGACAAAAATCGTAGCTGCTCATCCAGATTTATTTCTTCTTGTGTCGACTGAACGTGCCTGAGATTAAAATTTTTCCCGTTTTCCGGAGATCTACTTAAAAGTCTCTGCATGTCCCATAGCAAATGTATCTTTTGTTGAGCCATGATTGTCCCATTCTTTAGGACCATTATACTGACCACATGAGGGCTATATAAGAATGAATCTGAAAAATAACATACAAACTAGCCATAAGTTCACAACTGAATAGGAATTTTTTAAAAAAGATTTGGTTTTGTTCAAATGAAACTTACTAAATAGAGAAAATTTCAATACGTATGGATTCATAGATTCAGCTGCAACCTCACAACTCATTTTGTTGTCTAGCCTGATTTTTATATCATCTGATTTCTCAATAGCTTTCGAAAATATCACATAAACAGTATTATTGTCCTAAAAATATCAAATGATAATATATAAATTGGAGATAAAAACTCATACTCTTAAAAAAATTCTAAAAGTGATGTATAATTTATTTGCTTATACACTGAAGAGCCAAAAAAAGTGTTATACCTGCCTAATATCGTGTAGGGTACCCGCAAGTACGAAGAACAACGCGACGTGGCATGGATTCGATCAGTGTGTGAAGTAGTGCTGGAGATAATTGACACCATGAATCCTGCAGGGCTGTCCAGAAACCAGTGGGAGTAAGAGGGGGTGGGAATATCTTCTGAACGTCACGTTGGAAGGCATCCCAAATATGTTCAATAAAGTTCATGTCTGGGGATTTTGGTGGCCAGCGGAAGTGTCTAAATTCAGAAGAGTGCCGCTGGCCACCAAAATCCCCAGATATGAACATTATTGAATATATTTGGGATGCCTTGCAACGTGATGTTCAGAAGATATCCTCGCCCTCTCTTACTCTCACTTATGGACAACCCTGCAGGATTCATGGTGTCAATTATCTCCAGCACTACTTCACACATTGATCGAATCCATGCCACGTCGTGTTGCGGCACTTCTGCGTTCTCGCGGGTACTCTACACGATATTAGGCAGGTATACCAGTTTTTTTGGCTCTTCAGTGTATATGTAACATATAAACGATCTTAAGTTGTTAGAATTGATTTCTGAATGCTAGTGTTTGTCCGTTTTTGTTTAAAAATAAATAAGCGAATAACTTTTCAGGGTTA
The DNA here is from genome assembly GCF_043381705.1 of Parasteatoda tepidariorum. NCBI lineage: Eukaryota > Metazoa > Arthropoda > Arachnida > Araneae > Theridiidae > Parasteatoda > Parasteatoda tepidariorum. The sequence continues at coordinate 33,779,172 of NC_092209.1, read as the reverse complement.
CTGGAATTGTACAATTCTTATTATGTAAAAAATATGAGAATTCCTATTGAAAACTGAATTTATTAAATAAATATTTACATAAATATTGCATTTAAACAACATTTAATAATTTATTTAATGATTTTGACAATGATTTAATGATTCATTTAATATTTTTCTTAAATGCCAAATGAGATTTTTGATCTAGATTGATGTTCTTCCAGAACATTTCATTTGAATATGATGAGTTTTGTTAAGTTTTATTTTACTTATTTTTTTTCTAATGCCCACCTGTGTTAACATCCGTCAATTCAGGCAGATTTTGTTGACCTCTCTTTCAGGGGCAACCATATTAGGTGGGTAAACATCGCTCCCACAGTGAGGACAGATAGTACAGAGAAGGAAAGAACATCCATGCCTTGCCCAGGATTCTAACCCAGAACCTTTCTGATGCAAGGACAGTTCCCTGCCCCCTACACAGGCCGGTCGGCAGTTTTGTTAAGTACACATGATCGAAAATCGGTTAAAATATTTTTAAATTATTAAGAAAAAAAGACGAATAAAAAATTCGTCTAATCTTTTTAATCGTTAAATTTCGAAATTTTAACCCAACATTATGGATTTTTCTAACCACCCCTGTGTTTTAGGGTTACTATACATTCCTAGCAGCCGTGCATCTTTTATTTTTATTTTATTTGTAGATAGATCCCTAATTGAGATATAATCTTAGAGAATACTGATCTCAAATTTGCTCCATATTTTATCCGTCTTAATAAGGTGATTTATATTTATATCAATACCTTAGTTTATTACAGAAAGGGATTTAAAATGGTTGAATTCATTATCTTGCAATGCAGAGTGATTTAAAAATGTATCGCGCACGAAAGTTATGTTCTAAAATTACTTACTTTGGTAAGATATTGAGGAACAACTATCACGTCATCTTTCTCTGAACAGCCATTGTATATCACTGATTTGACTTTATTGATTAAATCAGTAGGAAAAACACGCTTTTTTTCACTTCCATGGGATTGTTCTTCAATGTGGAACTTACTCCAACTATTGAAATCTCTAAGAGATGCAGTATGGTAACATCGGATATCTTTTTCTGCTAATCCATTACAAAAGATAGCCACAACTGACTTCGGCTCCAGCTGGTTGCATATGTAAAAAGCATCCAACGGCTTCGTTTCCAAGAAAGTTAAGAATTTCGGTGAAAAAAATATAATGTAAAGCCTAGAATTGGACAATTTCTGAATATGAGATAGCTTTGGAATTTCTTCCTCATCGTCTAAGCAAATGGAGTTGATTGAAACATTGTTCAAACATGTGAGAAGTTCCTTGGTAAGTTCGTCAGTGTCTGTTGTGTAAAGAATAAGTATATTACACGTCATTCTTCCTTGCATAGATCAATCTGTAATATTAAACAAAGTGTAAAATTTCCTTTTTTATTGTTTTAGATCAATGTACACTTACATGACATTTTTGAGCTGTGAAAAATGCCGTATCAAATTACGGTAAAAAGTAGCGGCCCTCAGGGTGTCGGTACGTTTTATCGACACCCTGAGGGCCGCTACTTTTTACCGTAATTTGATACGGCATTTTTAGCATACGGCAATTAGCTGCCTCACCGTGGCGAGGGGGTGCCACTGGGCGGAATGGGCGAAGAACGTCGGGAGCTTAGCTCCTGGTAGGGCCACCCTAGGCGTGAAGGCCATTCCATTATGCCCAGCTAATGCTAGCAGGTGAAACTATAGAGCTAAATCAGTATTCTACCTTTGGTGCTCCAGGTCACTTTCGGCCAAGAGAAGCTGTAACACTTTCCCCTGTACCATGAGTCTAGTTTTATCAAAAATACATTTTTATCGTAAAATTTTACTAAACAAAAAAATCTGATATACTGTAACTTTTACAGTAATGTTTGCCGTAAATTCACTGAATCTTGGAAATAAAATAAATATTTCTGCAAGAATTATCTAATTTTACGGGAAATATGGATTTTACGGATGCTGCACCCTTGCCAGTGCTTTTTACCGTAATTTGATCCGGAATTTTTACACTTAAATTTAGTATTCTGGTAATAAACAAAAAAAACTATTTAAATGAACTGTTGATAATGCAGATGTTCCCGGTAGTAGAAGTAGCACAGCACGATAATGGCACTACAGATTCAATCTAGCCTGGCGGGGGAAAATAAATCATACTTTAAGAAAAAAAATTACAGACAAAACAAAGTTAAGCATAAAAATATCAGTCTTACCTATAGTAACTATTTAAATTTCAACATTATGTCTTTTAATCTTCTCTAATTTACTTTCAGAAATTAATTTTAATCACTTTCGTTTAGAAATACTATTAGTTTAGTGCATTAGACATTTTTGACTTTTGAAACTAGTGAAACATATATTAAATTCTAATATTTTAATTAATTTAAATTCTAATATTTTATCACACGTTCCGCAGTGAAATGTTAGAATTTTTCCTTAGTGTTGCAAATCAATACTGAGTTATTACTACTGGGCATGAGTTATGATGTAACATCCTTATAAAAACTTTTATAAAGGATAATTGTTTATATATATATATATATATAACTTTAATCACGTTAAAATATCAAAAAATAAATTTTAGAAAATAAAATAAAGTAAATAAAAAAAAA
>NC_092209.1:33718470-33775894 GCF_043381705.1 Parasteatoda tepidariorum | reverse complement strand
TATATATATATATATCATCATGGTATCATCACAATCACGGTAATTTACTTCAATGAGTGATTGACACTTTTGATGATGTTTATTATTATTATACTTAAAGTATAGCAGAAGAGGAAATATAGCAGAAGGACAAGCAGAGGAGGAAGACATCGGAATTGGTTACCACACTCAGCGAAGTTTTTATCAAATTTCTCTTTTCTAATTTTACCAGCTAAAGGGCATGCAAACTACAGCAAATCAGCTTGAATTATTGATTCATTGATTGGGCTCAATATAAAATTAAAAACATAAAATTTTTCTGGTACTCTACGGTTATCCGGAAGTAAGGAAAAAATTTTGAACTCCACCAATTTTTATTTCATTTTTTAAGCACTTAAAATTTACAAAATAAAATAAAAGAAAATAGTTGAATTTACTTGCTCCCAGCTAAGTACCGAATTTTACTAGAAATAACGCCTTAACTAATTAATGTTCTAGCAAACAATTAACTGTTAAAACGTCGAACATAAACATAAATAACTTGATGAAAGAATCAAGTATATCTATCACGGTTTTTGAAAGCTAATTATTACACAAATATATATTTAACATTATTTTTGCGTGTAATGCATACCTTATAGAGCTAAAACTAATTTTAAAAGCTAGAAAAAGATAACACACCTACAGTTTTGATATTCCGCCGTATTGAAATACTCTGTCAATCATTTTATGTTAAGAAGTCTACAAAAAAATTCCTTTTTCGGATCTTTTCTTAAATTTTAGCTTTATATCCTCACGAAATATGACAAGTTACAATCTCTTGCTCCAAGATCTAATACTATATTACTAAAAGAACTTTTTTTTTTAAATTTTAATAAATATCATTGCTGTTAGCATTTTAAAATGACCTTGTACTAGCATCGACTGTTTTGTATATTTATAAAATTTAATTGAATTTCAAAATGTCATGTTTCTGATATGTCACAAACGATATTTCCAATAATAACTAACTTCAAAACTTTGCGTAAATTTTTCAATAACTAATTTTTTTTTATCTCAACTGTTGTAAGCATTTATAGAATATACGCAGAGGGTATTATTTACAAAAACTTCGTTTAAAATAATTTTTTCTATCAATAATTTGTTTGTCGCATGAAAATCTGTCATTTTCCTGGCTACTTTTATTTAGTGATTCATAACCAAAATAGATAGTGCCAGCAATCAATATCTTATGTTAATAGATTGATTAGATACCATCCTATCTGAACATGTCTTATTGCATGAATAAAAACCAACCTTCTGGTTCAAAATCTATTTCAAAAAATTTTTCAAGGTGAGTAGGTTTTTATGTTGTCATTTTCTTGTCTTCTTGAAATCATTAATAGCATAAACTGCATAGATTTATCTGAGTTATTTCAAGAAATCCTGCTGTTTTCTGTGGAATGTAAACGTCTTCGGCCAAAATGTTAAATTAAAGTTAAATGCTATAAAATGGCAAATTTGTCATTATACTGGCTTATGAATGCCAGGACATTGACGTGTTACCAGAAAACTTTTTAAAGAGTATACTGTAAAGAGGGAAAGCAAATAATAACCTAATACCAAGTTTATTTATGATTGTAATATGCTTGAATGTAATCAAAGTTATTTATTTATTTAATGATTGATTATTGTACACAATTTTATTCTGTACATATCAGCAAAAAAAACATTTTTGATTCTTTCTACAGTGGATAAAAAGAATTAGTTTAAGCAATTTATGGTCCATCTAACATAAAGACTTACGTTGCGTTACTTACTATTAGCTTAAAATGACTGTTTTTTAAACTTCTAAGCCAATATGTCATTTTCCTGGCAGTCAAGATTTGGCGAATTTCTATTTTATTTTTTTTCTTGAGCAATTGTCAATAAACTACACAGCTGTCTGTAAGATATTAATAAATGTAACTAAATAAGTATACAAAAATTTGAAGACTTTAAATTTGAAGAAATTTTTTGGTTCGAATTGTCATATTTCCAAAGAATCACCTATATATCCAAACAGAAGGTTGACGGCCCTCCTGAGATCATATTTTTCGACTGTGGATCAAGAATCAAATTTCTTCGAAAAAAAATGGTATATTAATCTAGACTAAGCCTGCTTTTCTGGAAGATTTCGTAACTTAATAATTAATCTGCATAATATAAGTTGTTTGTATAAAATCAAAGCCTGAAACCATTAAAATTGCATCTTAGTACTTAAAAATCCGATTGTTAGATCAAAAGTTATTAAGGTGTACAGTTTTTTATTTTGCTCTCTGAATATTTATTTCAGCCTTTCCTGAATTCTCACAACAATTAACATAATCCTAATATTGAATTATTAACCCCATATAGAGAGGCCCTATTAGTTTCTCTACATTAAGAGAACTAAAGTCACATTTGTATGTTTTAAACATATTCATGCATATAAACATAATCGACTCATGTATTTATATAACAAAAATGAGTAGAAAAAAAACCATTATCGTTTTCATTTTCTTTTATGTAGACATGTATTACAGTTCTGAGATCTTAATTTTCAGTTTTTGGTACATTTCCTGAATAGTATTATTGAATGTTTTACAGCAGTAATCGTCAAACTCATGCAGCTTTTCAGCTACCGAACCTTTTAAATCATACTGTGAGCTACTAACAAAAAAAAAAACGACCGAAAAGAACAAACTTTAAAAAAAAAATATCTTACATTTGATTTATTGCCTATAAACTTGCATCAGTATGTCAGACAACATGAACGTTAATGCTATCCACCGAAAATGTTCCTTAGATAGTTCGAATTACTGCTCAACAGTTTATGATTTTAGAATTTTTTTAAAAGTTTTCAGGAGGGAGAAAATATATTTTAAGAATTTTTTCTCTTAGAATGTTTATAAATCATTATTATTTTATAAAGTAAACACCATAAACTTAGTAAACATTAAATTACTATCAGTGAAAATTCAATTTAAAATGTAAAAGTGTCCAATTACTATGTGTTTTTATCATATTAAAAGTGAAAAACGAAACAGGCTTTGTTTGAAACTAGACGTGTTCGTGCCCCTCTGTCCTTGTCGTTTAACCCTTTGACGCAGATGGGTCACCTTTTATATATTTTTTGCTGACGCTCTAAGTATAAGTAAAAATGCGTTTTAGTACTTTTTTAATTATAAAGACAGTCTAATAATTGCTGAAAAATCTGTTAGATTAGTGGATTTATATATTTGTACTAATATATAAAAAAATTAGTTTGAAAAAAAAGTATTTTCATTCGTATTAAAAAATTTATCAATAATTGATTTTGTAAATTAAAGAAATTTCAGGGATAAATTACTGTTTCCCTTTGATCTAAATAACTTCAAATAAATGTAAATTTGAAAAAATATTGTTTGGAAATGAGCCGTATATGGAAGATTTACTTCTAACGCAGAAAAAGAAAGGCTGTTTCATGCTGTATTTCATGACCAAAAACTATTAAAATGCTAAATATAATACTTTTTCCTTTTTTCGACCTAAACTAATACAAAATAATTATAAAAAAGTACGAAAAATATGTTTATAAAAATTCTGCTTCAGAGGGATAATGTACAAATTATAAAACCCATATTTGGATTATTTTATTTGAGTTCCCATTTAAAAGTATCAATTTTTTTCAACATTACGCGTGTAATTTTTTTTCTATAAACGAAGATTTATTTAAACTCTTACCTCAAAATATATCTTGACAAAAATCATTATCACGAAAGATGCAAATAATTATCTATTGACTTCCTGAGTTTGGAAGCGTGTAAAAAAGAATAATCCAGTAGAACATTTTTGACATGTGCCTTGATGAAGGAACAGTATTAAAATGAAATGTCTTCTGTAAGATGATGTCACTTCCGAAAAATTTCCCTGTAAAGGAACTAACACCTTCCTCTTTTTTTAAAAATAAATAAAAGATCAAACAGTAGAAGCGTCATTGTTTCATTTTTCAATGACAAAATGAGAAAAAAAAAAAGAAAAAAGGGAAGAATGTGAAACAACTGATGGAATTAATCGACCGAGAATTAGCGTGATTTTAAAAAACGAATTAATATAATTGTACTATGCTTCCTAGTTTAATAAAAAATTTACATTCTTCATACTACTGTCAGAGTGAAATAAAGAAATGCAGGGCTGTCCTTAAAAAAAATGAATCAGATAAAGCCAGACCTAGAAATTTTAAACCATTTTTTCTTTCTAAAATAATTCTTTTTATGCTTAAATGAAATTATTTTTCCATCCATGCAATTTTGTTATCACTTTTTAATTAGTTAGAAAAATTCGTATTAAAGCAATTTAAAAAGTATTAAATGAAAAACGTCGTTCTAAATATTATTTTAATTTTTTTTTTTTACCAAATTATACAGAGTTCCGGAGGGCCTTAAAAATTTTAAAAAGTTGTAACGAAAATAAAACAAATGTCGATATTATAATCTCTGTGTAACCACCACTAAAAATTGTTTTTCAAAGAAAGTATTTATGCATGAAAATTCAAGCTTCTAAACCACTTAATGATGAAATGATAGATTAAAATAAGAAATATCATCTAGCATTAACTTAAATTTACTACCACCACTAAAACTTTTCAAGGACCGCAGGAACCCTGTTATAGTCATCAAAATTTGTATGAAAGCAATTAAAAAAATTTTTTAAATAAATAAGTCGTTTAAACTATTACGTAATTTTTTTCAAAATCAAATTATCGTCAAAAAAATTCTCACAAATTTTACATTCTGTCGTAAAATATGGAAATGAACGGTTTTGTCCTTTTTTCATAAAAAATAACGATTGGATGAGGATTGCCTCAAAATGCATCTGTTGCATTTTGAGGATCACTAAGTTTTGACTAATTAATAACGTGTAAATGGGTTCTCCCCGAGAGTTATTATTCAGTAATGATAGGTCGTGATGAAAGAAAACGGTTCTCGTTCACGCGTAGAGAAAAAGAAAGATAAGTTAAGTGAAGAAAACGAAGGGAATACTAGTGACAAAATTTTGATTGTGGAGTAATTTTGAAGGGAAAAAAGGTTTTCGCGCAACCTGATTTTCAAACTTTATTTCATTTTCAACAGCATTTATTATAAATGAGGATTACTAAGTTTTGAGAAATCAATAAGGTGGAAAATCGGCTCAACTCGAAAGTTACTACAAATTGAAAGTGAACTGGCTCAGGGGATAAAGCGCTCGCCTTCTAATGAGACGAACCGGTTTCGAATCCCTGTCGATACGAATTCCGCAGCCGGCTTGCACTGACCACAGTGCTGACGTGAAATATCTTCAGTGGTAGACGGATCATGGGTTAGAGCCCCCTTGCCGTCTTCCTCTCCATGTAACGCAAGTGCGGGTTAGCTCCATCAAAAAGTCCACCACGAAAGCAAATTTCTTCCAATACTCGATCCAGGAATTACCTTGTCTTCTGGGTTCAAAATTACAAGGCTACGGAGATAAACATTAGTAGTCGTAAACCCAAAAAATTGGGTCGGCTGTTCAACGCGGTTATAAAATAAAATTTTTATTCTAAAGTTGCATTGTTGGGCTTAGAAAATGGCGCTAAATGTCAAAAAAAATACTTTTTTGAAAATAAAAAGCATTTGTGATCGAATTTTTTAATATTTGACAACCTACACCGGGTTTAAAAAATACGCAAAACTTGAGAAGTATGATTGATTTTTACCTGTGGTAAAATATCACTAAATTGGCGAATTAAAAAAAAAAAAGATTAATAAATTTAACTAGAGCTGGGGTAGCTCAGGGCATAGAGCATTTTCTTCCCAATGGGGTGCCAAAGTTCAAATCCCGGCGTTGGCTAGTTGTTAAGAATTCTGCTTCCGACTAGCATCAACAACAATGGCGATGTAAAAAAATCCCCAGTGGTATATGGATCATGGGTGACATCGGGCGAACCGTGGAAGGTTTTCCTCTCTGTATAAAGCAAATGCGAATAAGTTCCATAAAAATCCTTCATGAAGGTTAGTTTGCCCCCTTGTCTTTAGGATTGGGTAAAACCGGTATGCAACATCGGTGATAAAATTAAATATTTGAATACCTACTCTAACACTTCATTGTTGAGCTAAAAAGACGCAAAACTTGGGAAATACGATTTATTTTTATCTGCAATAAAATAACAATTCGTGCTTTTTCAAAGAAAAATTTAATAAATTTAATTAGCTATGCATTTTAAAGTGTAGTCAATTCATTTCAGAAAGATAGGATTTTTTTTTAAATATATATTAAAGCTTTTGTCCTGAGAAGGGACTTACATTATGACTTTATTTTTCTTACAAAAGAGCTTCGAAAAATAAAAGTTTTGTTTATATTTGAAAAATTTCCATCAATATCCTCAATTTCAATGGACTCATCAATTTTGCATGCTAAATTCTTAGTGCAACTTTAATAATGATTTTGATTAGTATTAACATCAAATCAAAATAAATTTAAATGTAATATGTGAAGATTATATAACAAAATCACGCAACTGCTGTATGAATGAAAGGTTGCTTGAAAGCTGTGGTATGGAAGAAAAAAAATCTCAACTTTGTGCTCTATAATTAATAATTGCTTAGTGCATTTCAGACAATTTTGTTACGCTGTTTTCATATGAATTTTGTTAAGCTGAGTCAGGTGAGACCAAGCAATAAAAAGAATATTACCCGATTAAAAACTTTGTTCGCTTCAAAAATATATAAATAGGAAATGACAGTCGACATGTTTCAAACGCTCAAAACATGTCGATTATTATTTCCTATTTATATATTTTTGAAGCAAATGAAGTTTTTAATCAGGTAACGAATTACTGCTGTAGTTTCTTGGTATTATTTATTTAATAGAAAAAATAGTTTAGAAGTTATAAAGGTTTTATTCCTAAAATATTTATATATTTTATAGTTACACTATAGTAAGAGGGATTTTAATTTCCTATATACCCACTTTTCATCCTTCCTTATTTTTCAAGTGATGTCCATTGTAAGATATCATGTGATGTCTTGCAACGTTTTGCCACTTACTACAAGGAGGGTTAAAATCAGGGTAGAATGAATATAGATCAGAATGTGTCAATAATCATTGAACAAAAAGATTATAAATTAATTTCAACAAATATAATCTTCCTAGTCTATTGCAGATGCAGAAAAAAGAACAAGTAAGTGAAAAACTTTAATAAATTAAACATTTGAATTAAAATAAATACAAACATGATAAAATTTCAAAGCTCTTAGTAAATGGTGCATATAGTGGACGGCAATTACAAGTAATCTGAGGCTACTGATTGCGACTACTCTATTTCCAAGGAGCCTTTTTGCCTCCTCTGGCTCTACTGTCCATGGCACTTTTGGTCAATTTCAGTCCAGTGTGGCCTATGCTTTTCAGACTGCTGTTGCTGTCCCTTCTGTAAGTCAAGGAGCTTGGTTTATACTTCATTTCGACCGCTTCATCACCTAGTTTTTTACTTCCAGACATAGAAGAGCCAGCCCTTTTATTTTGATTGTTCTGTTCTAAAAGATATAATCAGAATTTATTTTTAACATAAAACTATAAAATACAACAAAATAAGTAATGGGAATTTAGTTAACTTCTTCTCTTATGATTAATACTTATTTGTAAATCTGTTACAATAAAAAAAATCTCAACCAGGATAAGTAAGCTTTGGGACACAATTAAAAATTCCAAAATTAAAAGAGTTAGGTTTTCGGCCTTGTCCAAAGCCCTTCTTATAAAGTTTCTCAGAATTTTAAATTTAGTGCAAAAGTTTTGAGAAATTAGCCCCAAATTATAAATCAAAATAAATAATTCAATAATTTAGCTATAATTAAATATGAATTCATGTCTGAAAAAATATTTAATAAAAAAAAATTGCACTAAAAAAAGTTATTTTTATCATTACTATATTTTATCCGTCCAAAACTCGATATTGTAGAGTAGAATTATGTAAACAATACTAAACAATTAAGAAATCGGTAATATCTTTAATGGTTTAATATTGTGACAATTGAGGTTGTCTTTGAAATATATTATAAAAATATCTGTTTTTTTTTAATTATTCAAAACTATAATAAACTTAAAGTATAAAATGTAATAGATATTAAGTTTATGCAATACGTTTTCTATATATTTACACATTTTAAAACTTATTAATAGTTTTAAAAATACAATAAATTGCAGAATTTCAATTAATGTTGTTACTAGATCCTAAAAATAAAATGTCATAATAGAATGTTAAAATGTCTGTAAAAAATACACTTAAATAATTTTTTTAAGTCCAATAAGTGCACAGTGATTATAAAGTTATAATATTTAAGCTTTTTTTGAAAATTATAAAATTTGGATATTTTAATGGATTAAATCCAACAAATCTGAAGTAAATCTAATTTAAAGTATGTCCAGAAAATCAACAAACAAGACATTCATAAACAGAAGCATTGCTCTAAAGTAACTAAACTTAAACTTCTTGGAAATTTTAAACATTGATTATTAACTTTTCCTGACACATATAAAAACACAACAAAGTGAACTGCACATATAATTGATGAAAAAGTAAAAGAGATTCAATAGATTATCTCACCGTGTTTAGGATAGTCTAAATATTGTTCTATTACATCAATATGTAATATATATTAAGGACAATATAGCTATATTATTAAAAAACTAATCTTCATTATTAGTACAGTTAATTACATAAATAATAAATAAAATAAGATAACAGATTTTATCATGCATATAAAATAGAGATAAAATACTGGAACAATATTTTTAAAAAAAAATTATATATAAAAGACAAGTTACCCAAATTATTGAAATAAATTAGAAGGAAAAATTATAAATAGAGTATATGGCGATGTTCATGTTTTCTATTTCAAAACTTTGTATGATTTATTTTTAATTGAAATATGTAATTTATTAGAAATAATGTCCAGTAATACGTTAATAGAAATAATAAATTTTAAAAATTCTGATTCATTTTTGATAACTTAAAAAATGAAGTTTCTTATTTTTAATTTTAAAAAAGTTTCTGTTTGAGAAAGCTTAGAAAGATTTAAAGTCAATTTCTAAACTTTTTAATTGTTATAATTCAGGACTACTATAAATAATAACATATTTAAACTTAATTTTTAATACAGGGAAAAAAATCTACACAATAGTTACACTTATCTTTAAAAACTTGAATGAACCTGTACCTTTTCTTTTTTTTCTAGATAATTTAATTAAAAAAAATATTAAAAAATATTTAAGCTTATGTTCATTCTTGTTGCATTGTATTTAACCATAAACAAAAGAAAAATAAATTGTTTTTTGAACACATGTTTAATAATTTTAATTCTAATAGAACTCTTTGATACCCTAAGATACCAACATCATTTATAAAATAATTATTTCATATACTAAAGAATAATGGTCAAAAGTTCTAGAAAATTCAAAGGATATCTTCTTGAGACAATTCACTAAAACCATTTTTTACAACAACGGCAGGAGAACCACTCTGACTAGGCTGATTTGTACAAAGATGAGATAAAGGCTTTTTAGGAAAAACTTGTAGGCAATGTTTTAATCCTAAATGTAATCAAAAGATAATGAGCAATATACAAGTACCAATCTTTGAAAAAAGACAAACTGAATAAAAAACATATTTAAAAGACATATAATTTATAATCTAGAAGACAATTATATCCATCATATTTTAAAACATAATATAATCCATATATATAAATGTAATATAAATACAGTCAAACCCCGCTATAGTGAACCTTCAAGGGACCGACATTTCGGTTTACTATAACCGGGAGTTCAATATATCCGTTACGCAAGCAATTTAACCAATGGTTCCTTAAATCCTCCCTTTTATTACACTTTATTCAAATAAATGACTGAAAAATATTATGTAGAAGCAAAAAAATTTTTTATTTTTTTATTACTCTTTGTCTTGCGTGCAAAAAAAATTAGTAATCTCTAGTTGATCAGCAATCTTCAACACAGATATGGAAACACTTCCCGACTCTCAGATAATTTTTCCTGAATATCTGTTATTCCGCTTTTTAAACCTGTCTAACCAGCCATTTTAGCACAAGAAAGTAGTCTCATAAAATCACATAGCAAATTCATCGACATTTGTTTAGATACTGGGAGATTGCGTCTTCTTCTAATGCGGAACCACTTCAGTAATGCTTCTTCAACACATCCTTTTCTCAATTTTTTTCTGCCATCTAAATATTTTTCATGAGCAGAAATTATTAACTGCCTATTTTTTCATAAGTTACAAACTGCAGATTTTGATAGTTTATATTCTCTGCAAATGAGCTTGATTGCATCCATTTACAATTTTTCTGATTATGCCCATTCTATCATCAAAGAAGAACGTTTTACGTTTACTGCTCGCCATAGTTAAATTTGAGACACTTGCTTGTAGGATTTTTTAAACTGAACTCAGAGCAAAAAGGAGTTGAAATGAGGGCCTTATCAACACATATTAGCGTCCAACCCTTTGAGCCCACTGACACCTTACAGGTGCAAGTGAGATAAAAAAAGCAAACAAGAAAAAATACCTATCGCTACATTCCCCTCTATAGATGATTTCAAAAATCGGTATATGTATTTATTTTGAGGAAGAAAATTCAAAATTATTACAAAAAAAATTTAAGAAAAAAATCAGTCGAAGACAGAAAAAAGTTCATTAAATCCAACTTCCTCACTTTTTTGGTTCACTATATCCACAAAAAATAACATTATACGTGTATAGCAAGGCACAGGACTGAACATTTTGTTCACTATATCCGGGAGTTCACTATAGCAGGGTTTGACTGTATATATAAATATAATCTATTATATTCTATAATACACTATAAGTTTTCATAAACTAAACCAGACTAAATCTTTTTAGTCTATACACAAAAAACTTCTGAAACGCAAACAATTTTTTTTCTTTACGTTTAAATCCCTTACAAAAAATAATGTGTTTTTAAGGTACATATGAAGTTGATTGTATGCGGCGTAAAGGAGGTTCAAATTAAGGTATATTGGTGAGGTTATGACCTCACCAATGTACCTTAATTCGTGAGGTTGCAAAATATGACCTCATTTTCAATCTCAGGTGTATTTTTTACACCTTTTATTTTTTTTACAGTCAAAGGTTATAAATAAACAGCTTTTTAGATAGATTGATGAGGTTATTTTTGGTGCAAAATATGACCTCATTTTCAACTTCATGTGCATTTTTTACACCTGTTAGAGGTTTATAAATATCAACCTCTGGCGTATTTTTTTTTACACTTTTAGTTAATTTTTAATAATCAAAAGTTGTAAATTAAGAACTTTGCGTACATTAGAAATTACGAAAAACGTATGTTTCTCATAATTTATAATATATATTACAAGTTAACCTAGATACATCATGATACAATTCAAATACACTATATATTTCTTTCACTAAGAAGAGGTTTTGTTTTATAATAATATGCTAATAATAATCTTTAATGCTTTTGATGTTAATCACATAACAAAATGTTTTTCCATAATACATTTACAATTGCAGGTAAATGCATTGTCTATAAATTCACATATTACAAACATTTAAATTAATACAGAAGCGAATTGTTAAAATTTTTTAATTAATATGATACTGATTATTTTTATAAGATTTGATAAAAAAGAAAGAAAAACGACCAAATTATCCAAAAACATTATAATGGTTTTAAAAAAAACACATACTGAAACTTAATGTAGTAGTTCACATAGGTAATATAGTAAAAAAACAAAACAGATACCACAGACAGCTTGTGGATATCAAAGGGAAATCAGAATTTGAAATGAACATTTTACAGATAAAAAAAATTACCTCCAGTAAGTACAAATACATTATCATAACCACGTTGGACTAGAGTTGTTGCTACTCGAACTGCAATTGATTCATCATCATCATACACAATAATAATTTCCGGAGAACTGTTTTTCTAAGATATAATATTAAGGTTAATTCATAAATAAATTAATATTATGAATTCATTTGAAGGTATTCATACTAAAAAGGATGCATTAAAAATTAATCAAACTGCGACCAAATATTATTTATTACAGAGTTCATGAATGGTTATAAATTGTTCTGACCACTTATCTTTGCAATTGAAACTAAACTAAACAAAACCAATAACTACAAGATATCGATTTGAATTTTTGACGTGGCAATCGTTTTACACAGATCTATAAAATTCATAAAAAAGTATTTTACTTTACACTCAGAACATTACTCATCATTCCAAACCATCCAACAATCTTAACCATCAACAATAATCCTTAATTTACCCTTACCCTGAGTGTAGAATTTACCCTTTTCTCATAAAATAAACATAAAATATATTCAGAGAGTCGACCAGGAAATTTATGACTATTACAGGTACTCTATCATTACTGTGTGGGTCGGCATAAACTGGATATTCCTTAATTTTAGTATAGTATTTTAATGTTACCAAAAGGTCATAAATGCCTAAATTGTAATTTTTAATGTGACAGGTTTTGTTACATAATTAAATTAATGTAGAAAATGAGTCAAAACAAATTGAAATAGCAGAACTATACAAACAAAAACAATTAAAAATTATTCTAGATAAATAAATGAGGCATATATAACTTACGAAATAAAAACATTCATGAAAACTCACAAGATTTTCCTAATTTTCTCAAAAACTTTAAAAAAATAACCTTTTTAAATCTATACGTTAGTTGGGTTACCAGTTTCACACTATAAATGCACTTCAAATAATTTCTTCTAGATAAAATAAATTAGAAGCATTAAATTATTTTTTTTCATATATAAAATTGAAACAGAAAAAAGGTATTCTAGAATGATCAGTATAAGCAAATGAAAGAATTTTCATCAAGAAAATTTTTAAGTTTGATCTAATTTTTGTAAATATCACAAGTTTTGATGTTCAAAGCTTCTAAAATATTTACCAATGTAGTTAAGATTATTAAAATAATAAATGATTTAAGTGTGCAACTCTAACATCAGTACACACCAATTTTTCAACAACTTACTAAAAACAGTAATTTCAAGTGAAGCCGTAGGAATTTAAGTATATATATATAAATATATATATATATAAAGAGAGAGAGAGAGAGAATGTTTCGTACACGTCTTTCTATACTAATTCATAGCTAAAAATAGATTATCTTATTGACTTTAAAGCAAAGAAATCAATCTTTCACAAAAAGCCATAAAAAGTAAAGATTACAATTAAAAGATTATTTTCTGAAGTTAATGAGCAATTATTCTTGGAAATATACTCATTTAAGAAATCAAAAAATTCCCTATAGTCCATATGCCATCTGTTAAAATGAATCAAGATGGTTAAATTTTTCCTTCTGCGTGATGTTCAATTGTGCAAAAAGATTTTCTTTCAACCTATTTTCTTTCAGAATCCTTGAATAAAAGAAAGACAGACCAATTTTGTATGCCTTTTTCATGATGTAACTGCTAGTAAAACTACAGCCTGAATGGCAAAATTTTGCCAAAACCTGACTGGGATAACCTCTTCCAGAAGATGCTAAGTCCAGAAGATGCTAAGTAAAATAAATAAAACTTAAAAGAAATCACCTTATGTATCAACTTTGGAAATTACTTTTTTTTTGCAGATTATATATATATTATCAAACAATTTTGGAAAAATTTTAACATGCTGCAATGTAAGAAATTTCGCTAAAAATTATCTTAAAAAGAATAATAATCTAAATTCAAAGAAATATCAACATATTTTAAAATTATTGTTTTACACTTAAATATCTTATTAAAAAAATTCTTCAAGAATTTTTTTTTTCTCAATATGATTAGTCTTTAGTAAGAAATGGCAAAAAAATATATTCTTCATTAATAAAAGGATACGTATAATTTCATTTCTTCTGTTTCAAAGCCAACTGATCGGGCAAGTAGAGCTGATGGATAATGCCTGGCTAAAATGAACATAAAATATTAATTACAATTTCATCGAGCCTACAAGACAATAAAAAGGTAAAATTTTCAAAGAACCTGTTTTAATATTATTTTGAACAAATTGTTCTTTATCCCTAACATCTAGTAATAAATAGGGCAGCTCCTTCTCCAATTTATGTACAGTAGATGATGGATTCCTTTTTTGGTTAGCAAGGTCAATTTCACCGATTCCCATTATAACACTACAAAAGTAAATAGAAAATTTTATGAACAAAAAAATTCATCAAATTATTCAATTCATTCATCAGAAATCCATTCTATTCATATAGCTGGATTCTTAAAACAATAACTACTCTGAGTGAAATTTTTAAAAGCATATACTAAATTCAAACATTTTAAACAATGTTCATAACTAAAAAGTTGAATGCACGATAGTTCCTCAAGACATTTTATTAAATTTAAGTAAATAAACTCTAAAGTTTATTTGTGATAATATGAAATAAAGATTATTGATATAGAAAATTTTATGAACAAAAAAATTCATCAAATTATTCAATTATTTCATCAGAAATCCATTCTATTCATATAGCTTGATTCTTAAAACAATAACTACTCTGAGTGAACTTTTTAAAAACATGTACCAAATTCACATTGTTTATAACTGAAAAGTTGAATGCACGATAGTTCCTCAAGAAATTTTATTAAATTTAATAACAGAAAAGTTGAATGCACGATAGTTCCTCAAGACATTTTATTAAATTTAAGTAAATAAACTCTGAAGTTTATTTGTGACAGCAGGAAATAAATATCATTGAGTTTACTTCTTGCCTACAAGCCTTTAATTGGCTACATTTATAACCCCTAACACTCCTTTAAACTGTTAGTGCCAAAGTATTAGTCTTCTAAGTGTTTTAACTTACTGCCAAAAGAGAGACTTTATAATATTACTTGCCCACTTTTTGCTGCCTAATACACTTAGAATATTCTTCCACTTAAAAAACACAAAATGATAGTCACTCAGTACTTTCATTTACTAAAATTTGTGAAATTTTATATTTATTCAGTAAAATAAGATGTTCCCCAAGAAATTTAATTTTTTTGAATATTTTTGAATATTAAAAAAAAAAAAAAAAAAAAAAAAAAAAAAAAAAAAAAAAATTAGAATTTTTTTTTCTCTGAAATTCTATAATTAAGAGAAAGTATTAATAAAACTTGCAACTGATCAGTATGAATTAATTTTAAATTATTTATGCCTTAATAATACTTTAACTGTTTATATGATTTTCATCAATTTAATGATAGGAAATCCAAGGATGTCTTAAATATAAATATTAATTTACATAAATAACCACACGCAATGATATTACGGAACTATTACTCAGAAACACATTCAAAACCATTTTTAATAAGACGAGAGACCTAAGTTGGTAATGGCATCATTTATAGTATAGTTGTTAGAAATTATAAGCCCCATTTTAGAAATTTCTTTTTAGATTTTATGTTAAATGCACTTTTAATGGCGACTTTATGAAATGAATGGCGTGTAAAATCATATAAAGCAACAATAAAAAATTACAAATATTTTTAATAATGTTAAATATGATTGTGAGAAATATCATACTTAGGTAAAACCTTATCTGGATGCTTATTATCACTAGACTTAACAGAACCTTCAATATTGCTGCCATCTGTCAGAAATATAACACAGTTTTCACAGTTTAGAAAATTTTACAATACAAAAATAAATTTTCAAAATTCTTTCATTTAAATTTTTTTCTTAAAAATAAGTATTTTTTATGAGAAAACATAATATAAATTAATATGAATACAAATATAGTTAAGACATCTAATAATTTAAAACAGCTAGTATAATTTCAGACATGATACGGAGAAAGCTGCCAAGTTGACATCTTTGTAAATTGACTACCTGTCTAAGTTGATCTCCATTATAAGGAACCAAATTTATCTTATGTAATAAAAGGGAGCAAAACATTTGTAGCTAACCACCTGTCTCTCTTGTACGTTGACCATTAAATTAAATCCAATTTGTTTAAAGGTGTTATTAAAGACTATTCAAAACCCTTCATACGTTGAGTGGGAAAAAACACTTTTTCAGTAAGTTTTCTATACTCTTTTGTGACACATTAAAATTTCACAAAATTAATGGAAGTTATAAAAGCTAATCTAAACCTCGTTACGAGTTAACCATAATAGAAATTTAGGAGAGCTATTAAAATAAATATGTTTATAAATATAACAGAATAAATTTTTAAATTATGAAATACATATACTATTAAGTTAAACAATTGTTTGTATGTTCTAGTGTAATGATATTTGATTAAAAGTTTTTATAATAAATAACTAGCAAGCATAACTAACAAAATATGCATAAACTAATCCGTATCTATAATCGTATCCATTAAAGATTAAGATGGCTATCGAATAGAAATCAACTTAGGATACAACATAAGGGAAAGAAGAGATAAGATTGAATAGTTAAGATAAGTGAAGCTAGTTAAGATTGATTTAATCTACTAAGTGAAAAACTAAAATGTTTAACCTAAAAAAAAGAAAGATTAAAATTACACAGAATAATTTGTAAAGTCAATTCATTCTAAAATAACGATCATCTATAATGATAATGTTACAAAATAATGATAATGATTAATTTATTAATTGATAAGCATGGTTTCTTGATTACATAGTTTTAACAATTTCGTAAAAGGTTTTGCACAGATGATAATTATTTAAGAATCAACACATACATCATAGATTATTAATATAAATTAAGGCACTATTTAATTAAATTTAAGGGGAGAAAAGAAATATTAGATGTAATAAAAATACACATCTGAAGTTGACGATGTTCCTCCTGGGAGTGAAACTTAAAAAAATGTAATGGAAATTAATAAATACACTCATGAATATAATAATTATTAAACCCCTGGCCATATTATAACTTAATAATTATCAACAGTTGACTGTATTACTTAATACATTACAATATTAAATTTATGTAACAATTTGAAAACCAAGGGAAAAGAATGATTTTTACCCATTTTTCACAAAAATATTGACTTTAATCACTATCTGAACCACTTTCAGGATTAGTAATTTTAACAAATCGATAACAGGGAAAATCAGTTCTCCCTGAAAGTTGAATCACTTATAAGATAAGTGATTCAACTTTCTATCTCCACATAGATCTATCCCCACATAGATAAGGCGAACAAAGAAATGTATAGTGAAAAAGACTAGGAGTTCCACAGTGGAAGTATTGATTGGAGAGAAATATTGAGGAAGAAACAGTCCTTGTCCAATCCAATTTGCGAATCTTATTTTTTCTCTACATCAAAAATTGTAAATTTTGTTTTGGAATTTTTAAGGAATTAAAATAAGTACTTGTGGTATCCATGTATATTTTTATGATTTCAATCATATTCCAGTTCCTGAGCAAATTCAAACGTTAAAATTTTTTCTCACAAAATCAACTTTAAAGGACATAAGCTGCTTTTCCCCTCGATTTTCATTCTGCATCAAAATTTTATAGCATCTGTTTGCTCTTGCTTAAATATTCATTAGCAGTTTTTACTGAAGCAGCAAAAATATACAACAAAAGACAAAAAAATAATAATAAAGTAACTGAAATATTTCTTTAAATACAATTTTTAATTTTTTAAAATTATTTATGAAATTTAATGTCTTATACTATGAAAATAAATAAGTTTTTGAATTCCATTCAAGTTTTCTATTACTTAACTATTTAACTCCTATAGTTTTTAATATATATAATTCATTTACAATCAATATAATTCAATTCATCATCCATTTTCAATACTACTGAGTAGATCATACATAATTAGAAATTACACATATTGCAATTATTGCCATACATTTACAATGTATACAAAATACTATATTAAAAGAAAGCATACCCTGTGATTTTTCTTTTTCCAACTTTAATTTTACTTTAGCAGCTTCAACCAGCTAATTAAAGAGATAGAAATTGTCTCAGAAAAAAATTACGTTCTGCAAGTAGCAAGTTTTACAATAGAACAAATTTAAGAAGAAAAAAAAACAAATTACAGTTAAACTAAAACTTACCAACTCTATAAAACTTGAAAACTTAATGCGGTTAAAAACTTCATCTTTTTTGTGCAAACAATCTAAAAGAAAAATACATTAATTTTTGTGGACATTTATGAATTTTAATATAGCTTGAATCTAATTTAAAAGGAACTATTTCTTCAACATACATTATTTTTAAGAATTCTTAATTTTCAAATTTTATCAATGGCAGTACTTAGCACGTTTTGAATTGATAATATAGCCTTTTTTATTTTCTAGATATTGTATTTAGTTCATTTATATTAGTTTGGTTTTAATTTTTTGACTTAGCACTAAAACTATATTAATAGACTAAGTCTGTGATTCATCCATAACGATTATTTTAATACAATAATATCGCAAGTGTATTGTAGTACTGTACAACCACAATTTAGAACAGAGGACAGATAGAGGAAATTATAACCTGATCTCCCCCATTGGCGATTCATTCATGGATTTTTCCTGCTCCATAATAATTTGTATTAAGGAAATATTTAAGCTAATACAATTGAAAGCATACTTCTTGCCTTGAAATCTCATGTAATTTTAAACTTTGATAGTTCTTTGACATTTTTTGTTGCATCTGAATAATTTACAAACTTTTCTTAAAAAAATTTTTATCGCAGGATATTTAATTCATTCAACTAATTTGTCAGTTAATACACAAAATATTATTGAAAAATTTTAATTGTGTAAAGAGAGATTCCATAGGAATTTTCAAATAACCAAAGGAAAAATTTAAGAAATTGAGAGACCAGAATAGGGGAATACATTTCCTTTGCTGCTTAACGAATTTAAATGTGAAAATCAAAAGGGGGGAAATTTATAGTAATCACAGGGTTCTGTCTAGGTTTTCCTGAGAGGTACCTATTTTGTGAAAATTTAGACATAATTTGTGAAAATTAAGAATTATATTAAAGAAAAATCAACACAAAAATATAGATTTATCGTTTCCTACGAGACATAAATAAAAGTTGAATTTGTGAAGGTACCGCTAAACGGTAGTAAATTTGGCTTGGACAGGACCCCTGAATCAGCTCTTTAGTGCAGGTGCTATGTATATCAATTACACTTCAGCAATATTTGTCACATGCATCACGCATAGTCATTTAACCAACTGATTTTAATTGGTAAGTTTTGACACAAGCAGTATCTTCTTCTTAGATTTTTCAAAACTACATCTCAATAGGAACAGGGTTCTCGTTAAGAAAATTAATTAAAATTCTATTAAAGTTAAATGTTAACAGGACAAAATTCTTTATATTTCAGTCAAGGAAGCTCAACTAAAGCCAAAATTAATAATTATGAACACTAAAACAAGCTTGTTGAAAACAGCAGTCAGTTGTACACTGTTCCTTCAATTTTTTGTAATATATAGTCTAGTTATTTAGCATCTTCAATTACTACATTCTCTCTATTGTAATGAGATATATGAAGTTCTATTTGCTATTCCATAGCTACAATGTCATTTTAACATGATTAAAAGGCCAGAATTGAACCATTGAGAATGAATCAGAAGAAAATGTCAATTTTCCCACTATCCACTTTTTCTTAATAATTTATCAAAAAAGCCTGAAAAGGAAAAGGTCAAACCTCTAAATGCAAAAGTTTTTGAAGTTTAATAATATGTAGTTTTTTTCTTGTAAAACTAAAAATTTAGATCAAAGTATGTGTTTGCGCATAGTTAATTTTAAAATGTGTAAAAAAATTGAATATAATGTAAACCCAGAAGTGAACAAATAATTAATATACAATTTTATAAGAAAATGAATACTGTAATTTAAAAGCATAATCCAAATCTAGGATTACTTCGTACTGCAATTTATATGCATTGTAATTCACGTACAGTAAGTCATTAATTGCCTAGATACAAAAATTAAAAAATTTTAAATTTTTTTTATAACTTCAGAATGTCTAGAATTGGATACCTGCAAATGACATCCCCATAGGTATACCGTGGCATTTGTCAATTAAGAAGCCAAACAGGTTTGACACACACATACCTTTGCTTCCAATCCAAGGTATCCAATTAAATATGATTTAAATCACATGATTAGACATAATCATGTCACATCTTCTTGAGTTGCAGATACCAAATTAAAAACAAAATGTCTGTTTTGTAATTGGTCACAATAACTGTTGCCATTTGAACAACAAAATGTCTGAAATTTTGGTAACAAGTAAAATAAATATATTAGAGATATTTTAAAAATGAGTTTATTTTAAACTAAACTTCTACCCTGAAAAATACAAAAATTGAATACAAAATATCATAATTACAAACAAAAAAAATGTTTTTAATATTTAAAAAAATGGTTGTATAATCCATTTTATTTACTTTTTTGTTTTTCTCTAAGTTCATCAATCTGTTTTTGAACAGTAGAACCTGCAAAAAAGTGTAGAAAAAAAACATAAGAAAATATAAAATAGAAATGCAAATAAATATAAAAATGACAAAATTTATCAAGCAATTACCATTTTGCAGTTTAACAGATTCTAAAAACATATTATACATCTAAATATTAAAAAAAATAATAATAATAATAAATGGATTTATACATCTATACAGTACAGAACCCGTTATCCGGAAATCAGAAAACCAAAATGCCGGAACGAAATTCGATAAATTTTCCCGCAATTTTTAAAAAAAAAATTTTTTTTTACTCATAAGATTTTAGGATTTTTCTTTCTTTTTTGAAAGATGTTTACCTTACCATCGTTTTGGAAATAATCATTAGTGTATTAGTTCATCGTTTTTTCTTCTTTTTAAGATTATTTCCAAAAATTAATTTTTTTAGTTGGGTTTAACAATAAAAAAAAATGGTTTTTTGTAGCGATTCAGAAAAATCATTTATCCGGAATAGCGATTGTCCCGATCGTTCCGGATAATTGGTTCCCTACTGTATTAAATAATTGTCATAAAAAAAAGCAATAGTAGATCACATATCATTTAAAACATCCACTCAATGATAAGGAAAAAATTATTTAAAATCATAAGACCTATAGTTATAGATAGTATTAGGTACCTACTTATCCATTTCAGAAGGCTAAAACAATCCCCGTACCATTATTAACAACAGTTGTGCTTAATTATTTGACATAATATGTATTACTAGTATTGGGGTTATAGTTTTCTAATATATTAATATCGGTATCTAAAAGAAACTGAACATAGGTTTTTTGGTAACACCTAGGCGTTTTATGGATTCTGTAAACAGTATGTTATAGGGAATGAAATCCCACACTGTTTTTGGCTCAGTGGGATTTGAGGAGTCATAATGTAAGTCAGGATTGAATTTTGGGAGAGAATCAACAGGTTTAGATTTTTACTTATAAAAACAGTAAAGAAGATTGACTAAAATATTGCAGATAAAATACTAAAAATGCAGAAGATTTTAAAATTTTCCCCGAATTAAAGAATAGCACAAATGTATAATGAATAACGAAGAAATATAATGGTTCAACACGACCAACACTAATAAATGTGAAATAGAAGAAAAATATGGTGCTTTTATTGGACTATTAGATGCTTAACTTCTTACATAGGTAAATAGTTGTGATAATATATATTACTGTGATTAAAGTTTTCTAATAAATTAACATAGATATTACAAAGTATCTAATATTGATTCCTTGGTAATACCTAGGTTTTTAACAAGCTTTGTAAACAGATAAGTACCAGTATGTTTTAGGAAATGCAATCCCACATTGTTTTTGGATCAATGGGATTTCGAGAGTTGTCGACATAGTTGGGATTAAATTTCGGGAGAGAATAAACAGGTTGGGATTTTTACGGGAAAAACAATGAGAAAAATAGTAAAGAAGATTCACTAAAATATTGCAGAAGAAATTACTTAAAATGCAAAAGATTTTACGAATTTTCAGTTTTTCCCATCTTTAAAGAATAGTACAATTGTAAAATGAATAATGAAGGAATATAGTGGTTCATCACAATCAGCACAAATAAATATGAAAAACAAGAAAAACATGGCCTTTTTTTTGTAGTATAGAGTAGGGCTGGGCAATGTCAGAATTTCGATATTGTGGTATATTGTGAGCTTCATATCACGATATTATGATATACCGCGGTAATTAAATTGTTATGTATATTATAAATGCTAAGACTATTTTGCAATTAAAAATTAATGTGTTTAAAGAGCATCATTTAAAAAAAATGGGGTACTTATCCTATATTAGCTCGCAGCATAATTATCCCATGGAATCAACTAATTATAAAGCATCATTATTTTAAAACAGAAAAATTTTATTAATATAAACATCAATTACTAATATAAACATCAACACAATTATAAACATCAAAACAGTTATAAACATCAACACAATTATAAACATCAACAATTATAAATATCAACACAATTATAAACATCACAAGGAGATCCGACAATCTCGGATATTTTTAAAATCAGAAGCACGCTATTCTCAAAATGAAACCAAAATCAGTAACTAAGTATACCATGGAGGGTTGATATAACGCGCGGGTGTTTGAAATCCGATATCGCCAATACCACGGATATGACGCATGCGCTTTAAAGTCAAATGATACCACAATATATTGTAGGAGAAATTTCTAGCTGCCGAGAGGAGGTACCGTAAATATTACGCGCAAGCCTTTGAGTTCTTCACCCCTAAATCAATCACGTGCCATACCAATACCTCCTAGATACCATACCATACCGCCACTTCCTCGCCGCCGGTCGGCCGAAGATATTGGCTAGCGGTGAGTACCGAGAGGTGCAGGCATACCGAAGTTCAATAACTCGGTATTGCCGAAGAATATACTTCCGAATATCATTACCGCGGTATCAAAGAAATACCGGTAAATGACGGTATTACGGTATATTGCCCAGGCCTAGTATAGAGATGCTTAACATTTTATATGCTGCATTAATTAATGACATACAATATGAATCAGGCAGAAAGTTAGCAAAATTTCAAGATGTCATCATCTCAACAAGGTAGACAGAATCTATCCTCCCACATGAATGTATACATACGTAGTTCTAAAAAGCTACAAAATTTTAATGCATATTTTCAAAATACAGAAGATTTGAACCTCTGTGCAGAAACGCAAAATACGGAAGATTTGGGGTAAATGCATGTAACGCAAATGCGGAGGATTCGACAGGTATTCAGCAGCATTAAGGCAGAAAATAAACATATAACAGAAAATTAGTTTAAAATTACTTTAAAAACGAACTTAAACGATAAAAAAAGTTAGAAATATTCAAATACAATTGTCACTTTCACATTCTTACATTAAACTTTAATAATTTTTCTTATAAAATAAAATAGATTTATTTCCCTAGAAAGTAATAAAATAGCAATAACCTGAATTTACAGCTGGCTTCACATGTTGATATTTTGGATTACCAGGAATTCTTTTGTTCAGTGCCTAAAAAAGTAGAAAAACATTTTAACTAAAATTATGGCCATTAAACCATTAAACAATTTTATAACGATACGGTTTCATATCATTTTAAGTCTTACATTTCTAAAAATTGTTTAAAGATATATCATAAAACTATCTTTTAAAATTAATGATAATGGATTAATGGTAAGATTAAGTACCTGTCGTTCCGAACAATATAAAACTTCAAAAAATGGAGTAAAACATGCAATATGTATGGAACAAATAAGTGCTATGGTGATAACTAGGATGTGACAGAAACTGGAACAAATATAGTCAAATCTCTTTTTTTTTCCAGTTGTTTTTAATTAACAGCAACCACCAAAGAATGTTTATAGAACCAAGCTTCTTTCATAGGTTTACATTTAACAGTTATTCCTGAACTAGGACCACTGGTTGCAAGCATGAATTTTGCTTCCAGGTAATTAAAAAAAATTGGAAGATTTCCTGCATTGTGATCTGTCACAGAATAATCGCCCAGATTTTGCAACATCCAAGCAACAGGAAACAACATATATTTAACAGTTATTCCTGAACTAGGGTCACTGGTTGCACACATGAATTTCCAGGTGTATGAAGTTTCCAGGGAATTGAAAAAAATTGGAAGATTTCCTGTATTATGATCTGTCCTACAATATTCACCAAGACTTTGCAACATCCAAGCAACATGCCACAAAAAACTAAAACAAAAAATAGCACAGGATATCAACTCAAAGCGTAAAACTTGAAGCCGCCCCCTTCGACAAACCTCTACATTTGGTATTTGAAGTTAGTATGACAGATCATGATACAGAAATATTCCCTAATTGACCATTGGAAAACCAGCTTTCTCTCAATCCTTGTATTCTTATCATTGTATAGGAATAATTTTTAAACATTTAAACTGAAACAAATCATAGAAAAATTTTAAGAATTCAATTTCGTCTAATACAAATAGTCTGCATCTTTCATTGATGATTTGCATGAATCACATGTTCCAGTATAAACGAAAGGAAGCAACTTCTAATGAGTCATTGGTTAGCTTTCATTTCAAGTAATTTTAAGTAATTACTCACGCATGTGCAAAAGAAATAACTTGTGCATAAACCATTAACCAGACCAATATTTGTTTTTTTTATTTTTTCTCGTTCTAAACACTATTATACACAATTTGAGTAAATGAATATTTCCAAATATGAGAGATGATCACAAGCAAAATTTCTTACGTTGAAGTATAAAATCAAATTTCAAATGAACATACAAAAATTAGCCACGCGATATGACTCAGGAAAAAGTGATCTTATAGGATCAGTATTTTAGAAGAGTGAATTTGGTTAACAGAATTTCTACAACAGCTACAATGTAAAACTGGTTAAGTACAATCCCGCAAGGGATCACAATTTGATTTTTTACTATATGACAAAGAGGGAAAATGTGAAGTGTATCAAAGGTAGCCATCTTGAATATTGTTTAAATTAATTCAAAGAGAGACATAGGAATGGTAAAGAATTGTATTTATAAAAAAGTTATATTTGAAAATAATATTTATTAGAAACATACATGATTTATTAAAAAAGACACTTCAAAGAGCAAAAACAAATTTTACTGTTTCATCAATATTATTTTACTGTCTTTTCTGCATATTTTATTATTAAATCCCTAAAGAAGCATACGGAAGTGATTCAAATAATTTTTACTCCAGTTAAAGTTTTATAATTCGATGAATAATTATGAGATAAAACAAAGTTCCTTAAAATTTAAAGTGATTTCAAGTTATTAATATAAATTCCAGGGACCGATTTAGCAAGCGAAAAACATGATTATAGTACAAAAAAAATCGAAATTTTTATGTTTTTAAAAAGTATTTTTAGTTTTCTATAGATTCATATTTCAAATTATTGCTAGTACCTGGCTTTTGATAATGATATTCTGTTTTTAAGGAGTAAATTGAAGTTAATATTTAGATATACTTTGAAATCAAACTTTAATTTTCCAAATAAATATTTATTTTTCTATGTTTATATTATTCACTTTACTTCAGGGTTGTCAAGCTCTGAATAAAGCGTATTAATAATTGAAAGCGTTAATTTACTTAGTCAGACAAAAATTGCACAAAGACTTTATTTAGTTGATACTCAATACATTTAAATTAGTCAAGATTTAATGATGACTTAAGATACCTGATCATTTGATACGTATGAGCCGAAATTGAAGGGTTTATTTGAAGAATGCATAACCAAATCATTTAGATAATTTAAAATTTAAAAGGAAAACTAAGAATTTGACTGTAAACACAAATTTACAGTTAAAGTTATAAACAGAAAAAAATCTAATGAATTATTTTGATTCAATATTTTGAAAAGTGACTCGTTGAATTTAAATGACTAAGCGAATTTAAAACAAAAATTTAATTCGCAAAAATCTGCAATTTTATTTCTGGTTTGATATTTTAAAAAATAATTCAGAATAACTGATGTAGTAGATAGCTAGATTAACAGATATAAGCACTCGGAAGTGACGTTGTTTAATAAACAAACTTGCTTATATTTCTATTGCACTGTACGAAAATTCCTTAAAATTGAAGTACATTCCTCATTATTTAACTAACAAATATGCCTAAAGTTGTGTCTAGAAGTATTGTATGTTCAGATACAAAAGATCAAGAAGAATATAATGAAGACAAACCTCTAAATGTGTATTACTGCTTATGTGGTAACATAGCGTTAATTTTAGGTAAGTTTAAATTTAGAGGCATTAGTTATGTTTTGTCAATATTAAATCAATTGTTGGGCTAAAAATGAGGGATGTTTATATGAACGCCAAGGTGCCAAAACGTTTTTATACTTGTAAAGATTAAAAAATAAAAAAAACATATAGAGGTTTGCGCAAAGGTTGCGACGAGTTATACCCTTCGAGTTATCGGAGATCTTTCCATATCGTGATCTGTCGCCCCAACTACAATGTGCCATATAGATCTTAGACTGAAATACCAAAAATACATGTAGATGTGGCTACGAGTTATACATTTCGAGTTGGTCCCTTTCTGTGATGTTTTTTTTTTATAGTTTCTCGCTGGTCGCTGCCTGGAAATTGCCAAGACGTGGCGATCATTCTGCCGCAGATCACGACACGGAAATCTCCCGGAGTTGTCCATATGGAAATGTTATCTTCCTTCCTCGGCGACTCTTCGCCAACTTGCCGTAGTTATGATAATATCCCCCATATGGAAATCTCTAAAAAGGATTTCTCATATCAAATTTTAATGATGTTATTATAATATTTCGAGTTCCATTGGTACATCTTGAAAATAACAATGTGTAACATGCATCAATATGTGTTATTAGTAGCTAATTTTTTCATACTTATGTTGAATTTTCCAGGAAATTTTTTTTCTTTCAAAATTTTATTCTTTTTTTAATTATTTTTTATGTTCTAAATTCTGTCTGTCAAATTAGGCAGCATAAGATGACTTAAACAAGAGAAAACAACATATCATATTTTGTTCGTCCTAACCAAAATACTAAGTAATCATTTCTCGGAGCTTGTACTCATAAATCAGCAAATACACGGAAAAGTAAACATCCGCTTTGAAGGCGGGAATAGACCAGTTAATTAGCGCTGTCAGAGGTGATAACCAAAAGATGTACACTACCCATTTTTCTGCAAAGGATCCATTCCTAATCTTTACACTCCTATTTCAGGCCCTATTTGAGACTTTATTCACACTTTTTGTTTCTTTTGGCTGCTTGCCAGTTTTCCATATTATATGTGGGCTATCAGTATTTTTTCTAAATAATAATATGTAAGTAAATAATAACTGGACTAAATGTAGCTATAAATTTGAATTTTTAAGTTTTGACCTCTTAAGTTTTTTTTTACTCTGTATTTTTTCACTTCTTTTTTACCTATAGGTTTGTCACCAAAACTCCCCCCCCCCCCCAAAAAAAAANCCCCCCTCCCCCCAAAAAAAAATGTCTGGTAGGCTTGAAAAATCAGGTAGAACTTGAAAATACATTTTTGCAAGTATTTCAAATGTATTACTTTTCTCCATTTTTCAGATTGTGCTATAGAAAGATTACCTGTACGGCCAAGAGATGGTGCTCGAGTCATTGATGGAGACAAGCATGCTCACAAATTAACATGTGAAACAAGTGAAACTATTTACCTTAAAAGGTAAAAATCTTTTATTATAAATAATTGATTTTTATTTCTAAAGTTGAGTTTTCAAAATAATTAATTGAAAAATTGAGTGTTTAGACTATTTTGGAGAAAATTTTCAGAATTTCCATTGTTAAAAAAATATATCTTTATAAAGTGCACAAGATATAATAGTTCTTTAAAAGATGAAATATTTTCCATAAGTTATCATTTTTAATCAAATAATGTGTGGGGAAATTTTAATTTGTCTCATGCAAAAGATTTTCACTTCATTTGCTGATTTAAATTTTTTTTACATTTATATTTTTACGGCCACACCCGCGGAACAATCTTTAATAAATCTGTCCAAATTTTTGCATTCGCTGATGACATTGATGTTGTCGCACGAACTCCTGAGGCACTAAAAGAGGCTTTTACGTCACTTGAGGCCGCAGCCTGCAGAATGCATCTTGTAATCAACCAGGTCAAAACTAAGTATATGACCTGTACCAAATATACCAGCCCTTGTCTTGTAATTGGGGATTATAAATTTGAAAACGTGAACAATTTTAAATGCTTGGGATCTGAAATCAATAGTCTTAACGACATCCTGCCTGAGATCCGTAGTAGAGTCACAGCAGCTAATCGATGTTTTTTCGGTCTTAAAAAGTATCTGAAATCTAACTTCATCAGCAGAAAAACAAAGATTCTGATTTACAAAAGTTTGATAAGACCCATTCTTTTTTACTCTGCTGAGACTTGAACAATGACAGAAAAAGTAAAGCACACTATTTCTGTGTTTGAAAGAAAAGTTTTAAGAAGCATATTTGGTGGCCTTAAATGTAACAATATCTGGAGAAGAAGAACTAACTCCGAACTTTACATACTATTTAAAGAACCTGACGTAGTCAAATATATTGCAATTCAGAGAATCAAATGGGCGGGACACCTATCAAGAATGGATAATAACCGCATTACAAAAAAGATCTTCTCTGCCAGACCATTAGGCACTCGCAAAAGAGGAAGACCTAGACTTAGATAGCTCGACTGCCTCGAAAGTGATTTAAATATTCTAAAAGTCACAAATTGGATGTCTCTGGCTAAGTGTAGAAGAGCCTGGAGTTCAACTCTGTGGAAGGCAGGGGCCCATCCTGGGCTGTCAGCAGGGCCCGACTTAGAGTAAGTGGGGCCCGGAGCAAAAACTTCTTTGGGGGGGCCCCCTCTGCTTCACTATTTCAGTAATGAAGGTATTTAATATGGAGGAAATTAAAGATATTTAGTTTTGAGGTATTTAAATTTTTCACCTCATTATAGATAAGAAAGTTGACTAGAACCTAAAATAGCTATGAAGTCCCTCCCCTCCAGTGGTTAGAAAAAATATCGTTCTATCCATTTGATTGATTTTCTGATAATTCTATGTCCATCATGCCAAATGCAGTTTTCTGATTGTTGACTTTGTCATCTAGCAGCGAAAAATTCATATCCTTGCTGACATTAGGGCTAAATTTACGCAATTACGATGGCTCAATAAAGTCAATCGGAAGCCTGTATTTTTGTAAACATATCGCATTGTGCCAGGTGGAAAAATACAGGCTTTTGATTGGCCAAATTTGTCAATCTTAATTGCGAAATTTTAGCTGATATTCCGTCTTAGAAAGTCATGGATTTACTAAATATAGATTGTGTTCATGCAATAGATTAATGAAGAAGCTAACATAAAACTGACGGATTTTACACTGTACTGATATTTTGCTTTAAAAAAGTTCCTTAAAGAATGTAACGCAAAATAATCGATTTGGGGGCCCCCTCTAATGTGTGGGACCGGGGCAACTGCCCCGTATGCCCCTGCCTTAGTCAGGCTCTGGCTGTCAGGCCAATGAAGAAGAGGAAGAATTTTATGGCCAGAATGATTGTTTGCCTCACCAATAACTCTAATGTTCTGCCATATTTGAAATATAATTTTTAAAACTATGAAGTTTTTGTAATTCTGTTGCATGTATCTTAGATACTTTTCTCTCTCGGTAAACTGCTTCCCAGCCTTTTAAAGCGGATTGTTATTTTATTTAATTTTTCCTTCTTCAGTATATAAAATAATAATTAAATTCACCATTAATTTTATGGTTTATATTAAATTTTTAAGGATGCTGGTGGAAAATTACAGAATAAACACTAATATTTTCTAATAATTTATGGTGCATCAAAAGATATTTTGTAAATTACAATAACGTCACATATATTGTTTTTATTATTGAATTTTAAACTTTTCAAATTGTTAAATCTATCTTTCTTCATTATAGAAAACATTAACTATTGCAAAGTTTGCATTTTTTTCTTTCTTCAAATAAATAAGTTAGGCAAATGAAGATTAAACTGTGATAATTGGTTCTGACTGTCCACTGAAATTGTTTTTTGAAATTTTTTTTTTTTTTTTTTGACTATTTCCATTTTATTCCCCATTTTAATTTCAAACCAAAATCATCTCATCATTATTTATATATTCATTAAAAAAATTTTTAAAAAATTAATTCTGAAAAAATTTACCATTTTATTTATTTTTTATTGTTTAAAATTGGCAAAATATTGCAGAAAGAATAGTAATTGTGATTTAACCTATGAATTTAATAAAGAGTCAAAATTTTTTAAATGTTATTTAAATATTTCGGCAAATTACATGTTTTTCCTATATTTTAGGAACTACTTTAACAATATCTTTATTAGTAATTTGTATTATTTTCTTTAATAAATTCTGTATTTTAGGGAGGAAGGTGTTGAAAAACAGTATCGAAAAAAATGCAAGAAGTAAGTAGCTTTTAAAAAATATTATTTTGCACACTTTATTTTAAACATTGAAATGTAGAAATTTATTTCTTAGTATAAAATAACATGTAGTACTTGAGACTAACCTATGAAAAAAAAAAAAAATCTGAATAGTTTAAGATCTTTAACAAAGCCCGGGTTTAGTTCATATTGCCAACGCCTATTATGATAATTTCACTGACAGCTCATATCATTTTACTATATAATCATTTTACAAAGGCCATTGGTTGAATTTTGATTTATATATTCTGACAAACTTTTTTTATTAAGTTTTTTTTGTTATTATTGTTTGGAAAGTTTTTAAAATTATTTGACATTTAAAGTGTATTATTTTGCAGTAATTATAAGTATATTGCTAAATAACCTACTTACTCAAAAGGTTGATTATTGCTGTGACCTGAGGAATCATTTAAAAAATATCAAAATGTTTAATTACAGTATCACTTGAAATTTTTTTATTATTTAATAAATATATTCTTATTGAAAAGAATTGTTTTGGTAAATAATTTGGATTATGTGATGCCATGTAAAAATCCCTGGCTACAGTCCTACAAATAAAGTTTTATAGTCCTGTTTAGAATTTCTTCTTCTTTGTCTGCGCAACAGCCCCTTGCACGCCTTGGCTGCCACAATAGCCCCTTGCAGGCCTTGGCTACCGCAACAGCTGACAAATGTCAGTGCCTCCTATCCATGGCAACTTCCTTTCAATTTCTAATCTTTGGGGTTTTCATTGCATTTTCGATGTCGTTGAGCCATCTAGTAGGAGGCCTGCCTCTGGGATATGATCCCTTGGGGGTTCTTAAAGGTGAATATTCTTTTCCATAGGTGGCCCAGCCATCTCAGCCTATTACTGCGGATTATTTATGAAATTTGGGGCTGCTTATTGAGTCAGTAGAGCTCCAAGTTATATTTGGTTTGTTTATAATTTACTATTTCTTTTTTTTACTTTTTATTTTTACGATATTTTTTTAAAATGTAACCATTACAATCCTGCTTTTACAAATCTCCGGTTGGGAAACAGCTGTTTAAATTATCATACATAAGGCAATGAACAACAAAACTTTATGCTAATATTGGCCTTTACCTATATTGGTTATGTTATTCGAAATTTGGTTTTAGTTAATATTCTATGTATTAATTTCCTCTTTATTTGTTACTGGGACTGAAATTATTTATAATTTATAACTGATATAAATTGTTAACTATAACATATTTTAAATGTACTCACTTTATTAACAATCATAATTACACATTATGTAGGTGTGGAATTATTCTGTTCTACCAGCATCAGCCAGATAGCAAAGTTACATTTATATTTAAAGGCGCTGTATGTAAAGTCAGAGATGGGCACTCACAAACTAGTGTTTATCCTCTTATTCCTGAACCTAAAAAAGTAAGTTTGTATTTTTATATATACTGTTCTTGATTTATTAAATTTTATTGACTTTATAGATTTTGATTAATCTTTTGATGTCTTGCATATTATCCTTAAATACACTGTAACCAAATTTCAAGATTTTTAACGGAGGAAACTATATTATACTCCTTGTAATTAAAAATGACGCATAGCAAACTAGTGTATAATAATAACATACTACTGTGAAAAAAAACAGTAAGATTGAAAAGTATTTACAAAGACTATAAAAGATTTGCTTTTTTGCTTGTCATGTACAAGATGAATATAATGAGACATTTAAGCTTTTAAAGTAAATTCAAGCTTGTTTATTGCAAGTCTTGATTTAACTTTTAATTATATGTTTGGTTTTTATTTTGATATTAATAAACTTACATAAAACTATATTTATACGAGTGCAACTTGCATTTTATGGGGAAGTTTTTATAATCATTCTGAAAATTATCTTTCATTCAAGAACATTTGAAAGTTCATGAGTACGTTTCCATTTGCTCATGAGTCTACTTTTATTTTTCTGCTCAAATGTTTGTAAAGCATGTTTAATATTGCAATGGCTTACTTTTTTTTCATTCACATCTTTGACAACAAAGTTCTCTACAGAAAGTTTTATGACTAATGGATAACATTGTGAATATTTTGAACATATTATTGACATTAACTGATAATATGATTTAGTTTCCATTACAATTTTAACTATAATGAAAAATAAAGAGTAGGTTTAAAATGATTTTAATCATTAAAAATATGATTACAAATATTTGACAAAGTGTGAAAATTAGGACATAGATGAGGTTTTAACAGAATGGCTTTGTGTTCAAGGTAAAGTTGCTTTCAGCTATCAATTCATAATCAATAATGTATTTGGCACAATGAATGTTAAATCATTATCAAAGGTTCCCTTCTGTGTAAATAGAAAAACAATAAAACACATTTTTAAATATTTTCTTTGGTGCATTAGTTTTTATAATTTTGGTTAATTCTGGTTTAAGGGGCACTTCAATTTTACCAGGAAATGGTCTTAAGTTATTTTATAAATGCGGTTGATTGTATAAGTATGATTAATATTATAAATCTTAACATATGTTTAATGAAATAATTAGTACATTTAATTAGATATTAAAACCATATATTCATTTAGAGAACCTGTTGATATTTTTGAATGCATGTATATAAATGTTGCTTGCATGCATGTTGGTAATTGAAAACTTTCGAGTTAATTATCTTATTAAATTATTTGTTTTTTGTTTTTTTAAATTTTAGATCATGGTTACAAAACATACAAAGAATATGGGTAAATTCAGCTCTGTAACTGTTTCTACAATTGATGAAGAAGAGGAAGAAATTGAAGCAGTAAGTATACTTTTCAAAAATGATTCCTAGCTTTCCAGAATTAATTTAAATAACTGTAAGTAGGACTTTTTTTAAAAATATTTATCAAAGTAAACAGCTATGATTGATTTAGTATTGAAAAGATAGTATAAATATTAAAACTCCCTCAATATTTAGATGCAAATCAGTAATCTACATAAAAAGTATCTTGTTATTTTTCTCTTTTTTTTCTTCTTAATTGTAATGTATTGAAAATAAAACTATTTTTTTTAAATTTGCATTCATGTTTCTCAAGTTGAATGTGCCATTTTTTTTAAGTTTTAATTTTTAAGAAATATGACTTGTAAAAAATAAATTTAATGTACTAAAAAACTTAACCATTTTCTATTATAGATTTAAATGCAGTGATGTACAGTTTTTTGTTCTCAGAGCCTCTTAAGCTTGCCCGCCAAATATTAAGAGACAATATGAAAGAAAAAAATAAAATAAAAAAGCATAACATAAGACATAAACTAAATAATATTTAAATAAAAAGTGAAGCTCAGTAATTGGCAAAGAAAATTGAAAGCAAACAAATTATTAATTTTCAGACTTCTATCTTTAATGTATTGATATTTATTTCTATGTACTAATATAACTTTAAAATATATTTCTAACTTCTATCTTATATATAATTATAAAAATACTGCAATAAGTTACCTAATTTATTTGAATTTACTTACCATTACATTAAAAAATTTTATTTTATTATATATGCTCAAGTAAAAAAAAAAATCTGTGCATATGTGAATCATGCCTACATTATTGCTATTGATTAATTATGTAAATAAAATAAATGTATTTTAAATAATTTTATTTATACAAAAATAATAAATACATGGTGAGAGTACTATATTAGTACTGTAATTTTTGAAGGTGAGAAAAATAACTTCATTCAATAAATGAAAATAGCACTCTGTTAATATTTCCCTATAGTAATTATAATATATCCACAAATGTAATGTAATTAATATACTTCTTACATATATAATAATTAAATATAAGTGATTAACGAGGTTAGAAAACAGTTTAGAAAATATGTATCTTAAAAATTATTGATGATAATAATTGTTTTTCAGAGAGAGGTTGCTGATTCATATGCCAATAATGCAAGAATAATAGAGAAACAGTTGGAAAGAAAAGGAATGTATAAAAGGAAATCTTTGGAACAGGTAATTTAAAATTTACAAATTATATTTTTGTAATGAGTTTTTAAAATTATCTATGATTTTTTATACATGTTGTGTGTGCATAAGTTCTTATTGTATAAAGCAAAGCACCTTTATGACAATCGTTATATGGTGCAGATACTTACATTACAGTAGAGCAACAGTTATCAGGGAATGACTGATTTTTTTAAAAAAAAGTGTAATAAAAAACTTTTATGAAGAAAGTATATACTATTTTTTTCGTTACCAATAGCTGTTTCAATAATTTAGACATAGAACAAAGATTTATGTTGTGTGTCATACTTATGAATGAATACATTTTGTAATTAATTTTCATATTTCCACTTGTACTTTTTGAGTTATTTATTTATTTTTTGGATTATCAGTTATTTTTGTTATCTGTGTGGCCCCTTGTCACCCGATTCCACAGATAATCTAAGCTCTACTGTGTATACATTACTGATGATACTCATAACGTCTAAAAAATGTTATCGGAGAAGTGTATGCAAAAATCAACTGCTGACTGAAAATAAATAATTTTTAACACTTTCATAACTGCCAACTCAACTATATTTTCCAGTATATTATTTCCAGATTGTAATTTTCTACTGGTTTAATAAATATACTTATTCCTTCTGTAATAAATATACTTATATTCTGCTTAATAAATATACTTTACTTATTCCTCATTTCTAATGAGAGTCACAAAAAGAAGTTTCAAAATCGTTTATATTATATGAAACAGATTGTTAGTACAACCATTAGTGTAAAGATTTAGTTATATAGTTAATATAGATTGCTACACGAGTTAAGATGTAAATATTTTAATGAATCTTCAAACACATAATTTACTTATCCATCTAGTTGTTGTTAACAACCAGCTAATTATTTTAAGCTTAGGTTTGATACCATTCATAAAATCGAAGTTAAAAAATTTATTGTATTGTAAAAAGATAAAAAATTATTATTGTCAAAGTTTTGTAGTTGGAAGTTTAAATATTGGAGTTTAATGTACTTAAATGTCTTGAAAAAGAGTGAAAAATAAGCATATTTTTAGTATTTAAAATTACTTGAGCTAATTTACTTCGTTAACTTTTACAAAGGTATATAACACGGGTATATACATTTTATAACTTACATTGACTTGCATATTGATTTCTAGCATGTCCTCTATTGATATTTTATTTATTTATTTTATTTAATCTACTTTTATTTCTTTTGAAATTAAAGAAATAAACTTTTGGAAACAATGCTGTTCCCATGAAACACTTAGTGAAACAATGAAAACAAATTTACAATGCATGTGAACAATTTTAACTCATCAATTTCTAAATTTCCTATATTATGATTCTTCTGTTAAATAATAATTTGACTGTAAATAAAAAACACAACCAAGAAAATCCTTTATTTAAAAAAAAATCTTAAAAATGAAGAAAGGTAAATTTTAAATTCAACACTATATTGAAAAGAACAAATTCAATTTGGTCATTTTAACAGAGGAAAGGAATTCATTAATTGAATTAGAAACAGGACTTATTTCCATTGTTATAATCGAGAATAAATCATGTCAAAGAGTTGATTACATCTATTTACTTAAATGAGAAATTCAGTTGTGTGACTAAAAGAGAATGTATTTAAAAAAAAAGTATAAAAGTAATTATTGCTATAGTACACTGTTTAAATTTATTTAAACAAAAAAAAGTGTTATCAGTTTTATATGCATATATTTTAATTTATTTTAGGGTATATATATTGAACCAGAACTGAAGAAGAAACCAAGAGGAACACTGATTGATAAATAACATATCTTTTCATTTAAACTATGATACTTGATCATTATATTTGTACATAAATTATTCACCTGTAGTTTACTTTTGTAAATATTAAATTTGTTTTTTAAGATATAAGTGATGTTTTTGATTTTGTGGAACAT
Source organism: Parasteatoda tepidariorum (assembly GCF_043381705.1). Classification (NCBI taxonomy): domain Eukaryota; kingdom Metazoa; phylum Arthropoda; class Arachnida; order Araneae; family Theridiidae; genus Parasteatoda; species Parasteatoda tepidariorum. The sequence goes on along the minus strand of NC_092209.1, from coordinate 33,739,615 downwards.
GTACATACTTTAAAACATTAAACATAATTTTAAATTAATGCAGTACAGAACCCGTTATCCGGAAATCAAAAAACTGGAACGAAATTCGATAAATTTCCCGCCATTTTTAAAAAAAATGTTTTTTTTCCTCATAAGATTTTAGGATTTTTCTTTCTATTTTGAAAGATGTTTACCTTACCATCATTTTGGAAATAATTGTATTACTTCATCGTTTTTTCTTCTTTTTAAGATTATTTCCAAATATTTTTATTATTTTTTTTTAGTTGGGTTTAAGGATAAAAAAAACAGCTTTTTGTAGCGCTTAAGAAAAAAGGAAAAAATCAGTTTTCCGGAATGGCGATGGTCTCGATCGTTCCGGATAATCGGTTCCCTACTGTATTAAACATAATCAAAATCCCAAAGGCTATATTTATGAAATATTACTAACTGTATAATATGATGCAAAGAGAGATTGGGGCTGAAAAAACTTTTTAATCTGAATTTGATTACTACCCCCTTTTTTTGTAGTGATTATGTAAAAATCTGAATGATTCTGTAGGTTTTGGATTCATGATAATATGATGGACTTGACTGTTACTTCTTTATTGCTCAATTACATCTGAGCTAATATTTGAAAAACGTGAGCTATAAATGTTTTTTTAAAAAATACTTTTCGAAAATAATTAAATTTTCATGGAACAATCTAATTTTTTTTCTTCCTCTAACAGCTTCAATAAAATAATATTTAGAAAGTTGTTTGATTAAATGCAAGTTTTACATTAGTTTTTTCACATTAAACTGAACAATTTTAAAATTTTTTACTTGTTTTACCTAAAATCTCACTAAGGTTCACAAATGAGTTTGATTATCCACAGCTTTTTGTGACAAGATTTAAAAAGTGAAATATTATTGAACGGCTTGAAGTTCCTTCTTGCCATCACATGAACAAATTTTAAAAAATTATATAAGTAGAAAGTTTATGTGTAGTACTATTCAATTTTATAGTTATTAATTTATATTTACTAAAAAAGGGGGGAAATGAAGAGAAAAAACATTTTACAACAATCAAAGTTGAAAATTAACCTCATGCCAGTGATTTCTTAAAAATATTCTGAATTACTCTTGTAATTTTTTTTAAACAATTTACAACTCTTTCTATTTATTCATTTACTAATTATAAGTTGATACTTTTCTCAGTGCCAATACGAAAAAGTATGTTTATTTAGGGAAAATACATTAATATGTCTGATTTCAAAACTTAAAATATTGTCACCACTAATTAATTAGAATATTTAAGGTTATCTTTGAATCTTTTAGATTGAGCAAGTGGAAATCTAATCCTTAGATCAAAAGTTATTCGGGATGTTCATTTTTTTTTGTGTACTCTGTACATAAGTTCTGCACAACCCAGTTATCACAAAACTACTTCCATTCTCTGGAGAACTTGCACAAAACCTATATATACAAGCAGAATACTAGAGTGCAAAATCTCTCTTTATTAGGTATGATTTCTGATGTTTGAGTCCTTTTTTATGCTGTCATAATCCACCAATGGGATGTTATGTGATTTTCCATAGATGCAGAATCTCTCCTGAGAGTAAGTAACCGCTGTGCTAAATCACTTCAACCTAGAGGGAAAATTGTAAGATCTCGAAATTTGAAATGGGATTGAATTAAACACTGTGAAAAGCAAGTGTAGGTATACTGTTGTAAATTCAATGTAAAAAGATCTTATATTACAAACATTGATAATTGAACAATATTAAAAATCCTTCATTCATTAAACCTTAAGAAATAATTTAACGCCGACCGGCTTGTGTAGGGGGCAGGGAACTGTCCTTGCATCAGAAAGGTCCTGGGTTCGAATCTCGGTCAAGGTATGGATGTTTCTTTCTCTCTCTGTGAAAGTAATCTCTCTTGATAAACGTAAGTTTTATGAATTGTACAATTGAAACAAGTATTTTCAACTAAATTTATTAACAATATAAAGAAAAAAACATTTCAAGTCACAAACAATATCTATTGGAAATAAATCATGAATAAAGTTTAACTGCTGTTATTGCTTTTTTTCTTTATTTCCTGATTCTAGTTTCATTTTTCTAAATTCTTTACTAGCTTCCTTTAGCAAAATATTAGTTAAAGATGCTCCTGTTGGTTTAGGTTTTTGAGGCACTGGAGGGTATGGATTGTCTGAAAGTAAAAGATGTTTTTAATTACAAATTAAATTACAAGTTGATAAAAATAAAAATAAATAAAGTTAGTTCAATTTATACAGAGGGTATGAAATAAAAGTTATTTTAATTGATAAAATGTTTAATTTAAAAAGATATTTAACCTGGAAAATAAGATATTTTTTTTTACAAATAAAATTTCAAGTTGGGAGAAAGACAGCCCTGTGTAAAATAAACTAATAAAAATTAACTGCAATTAAATCAAAGATAACAAATACAAAAACTGAAATGTTACATCAAAATTTAGGAAATTTAAAAAACCTGTTTCGCTAGACTTGTTGCAAAGTAAATTTTTAAAATTAAATTATTTCTTTACTTCACATTTATATGATCTACAAATGTAAAAGTTTAAACAATAGTATTTTTGATTTTATATTTAATTACATATGTGTGTTTAATTATAATTATTGAAATGTTAAGCAAAGTTCCTACTACTAGAAGTTACTTCTAATACTAGTTCTTACTACCATTAGAAGTTTTGAAAATAAGCATTTGCTCACCTTTCAATTCTAATATGCACAGAGGTAGAAAGCGAGCAGCTTTCTTTTCATAAGCTAAGTGACACTTGTCTGGAAGAAGGTGTTTTGCGGTGCAAGGACCTTGACAGTTTTGATAACGAGGAGCTAAAACTTTGAACAATTTGTGAACCATTTGTTTGTCCTAAAAATATTTTTTTCATTAGAAATGTAAGACAACTTTGCATATGTGTTATCTGTATAAGAAAATTAGTTTATCACCCTATTATATCCAAACTACAAGTTAAGAGCTAAGCAACACTTTGTTGAATGTGAGTAAAGAAACTTTAGATTTTGCACATTGGTATTAAAAAATAACAATTATGCTAAATCTTTATTTCGTGTATGCAAATTTCCAACTTCCAAAATCTATAAACCTCTGTTCAGTGATATGGTAGCACTCATGACATTTAATTATGACAAAAGATAGATTATCTGAGTTTATTTGTAAAATGTTTGTTGCAACTTCATTGTTTAAAGAAAGCTCTTTTATAACTATTCAAAACATTTTTGTAAAGGAAAATAAACTTATAGCAGGGTCATAGATATTTTGTAATGAGAAGGTTTAGAATATGTACGAGGTATAATATGTAATTACATTATATATTCGTTAAAGCACGATTAGCAAAAATCCTTTATTTGATTTAAATTGGAGCATTTCATTTGAATAAAATTAATTTGATTTTTTTACATTTACTAATTGAATCATTTAATTAAATGACTTAATAATACTTATATATGAAAAACAATATTATAGCTAAAATAATTAATATTTCTTTTTTAAATAGTTATAACTATTTTTCAATACTTACAACCAATCACTAAATTATAAAATCATAGCTAGTAATTTTTGTTCAATATCACATTCCTATTTATTTTAATATCAGGGAGGCAATTTGACAATTAGAAATCCAACAGGGTTGCAAAAAACCCAGGTTTTTCCAGAAAAAGCCAACCTGGGTGGATTTTTCATGTTTTATTGGGGTTTTTTTTCAGAGAGGGCAGGAATATGTAAATAATCCCTGCCCTTATTTTAAAAAAAGCTTATTTTAGTATTATTAATTAAGTTTAATTTTATGAATTGACTTAAAAAATTAAAGTGTAATAATTAGTTAATACAATAAATTGGTGCATAAGTCTGAAAAAGGTTTCTTCTGACATCACGATACAAAATGTTATACGTACTCACATACATCACATATTTGAAACTTATTTTTACACAGGATTACTTTTTATTTATATTTTAATCTTAAAAAATATTTAAGGAAATTTTTTTATTTGCATAGAAAGCAAATCAATAACTCTCCAGTCTCCAAACGCAGTTAGTTTTCTTACCATAGGTTAATTTTTTTATGCTAACCTACTCATATATTTCAATAGAATAGCTTTTTAATATAACAGAGGATAAAAGGGAAAACTATTTTAGAAAAACCCACCTTAAAGTGGGTTTTACTGGGTTTTTCTAAGATTGATTTCTTTTTTATCCTCTGTTATATTAAAGAGCTATTCTATTGAAGTACATATGTAGTCTGGCCTAAAAAAAAAAAATACTTATAGTGAAAAAACTAATTGTGTTGGAGACTGGAGAGTCACCTTGCTGGCTAGATTTGACTGTATGGCCATTGATTTGCTTTCTATACAAATAAAAAAATTTCCTTAAATATTTTTTAAGATTAAAATACTATAAATAAAAAGTAATCCTGTGTAAAAATAAGTTTCAAATGTGTGATGTATGTGAGTATGTATAACATTTTGTATCGTGATATCAGAAGAAACTTTTGCATCAATTTATTTGTATTAATTACCTATGTGTTAAGTCAATTTATAAAATTAAACTTAACTATAAATATTAAAATAAGCTTTTTAAAATAAGTTACTTATCCCTGTCCTCTCTTTTGAAAAAACCCCCATTAAAACATGAAAAGCCCAATAAAACCCACACGGGTAGGGTTTTTCTAGAAAACCCGGGTTTTTTCGAACCCTGAAATCCAATGAAGAGAAAATTAGTCTAGGTCCGAAAACAGTACTGAAAAAAAATCAATTTTTTAAATTTATAGGACGGTGGATTAAAATTATGCCAAACTTATTACATATAAGTATAAAAAAATGACATGTTAAAATAAGCACATTTTTAATATTACAAAATTCTAATATTACAAAAAAGAAAAAAGACTCTTACCTCAAGCCAAAAATTTGCCATTTCCATTGTAGGACCATGCTTGTCACCATTTCTCACAGCTTCAGTTATTAGCTACAGAAACAAAGATTTTATTAATCTTGTGGATTGGTACTTTTGTGAAGAAAAAAAAAACTAATTTAGACTCAACGCAGATTAATTTTAACTCAACTGTCAGACTTCTGAGAATCAGGAATTACAAAAAGGAAGCAACCATTTTTGTGAAATAATTTCATTATCTATAAATCATCATGTGCATTTCACGAATTTACACAACACTTTTTTCTCAGAATATAAATATATTGTTTTGAAAATCCAGGACTGAGGACGTTTATATAAGATTTCAGACAAAAACAAAACATTAGAGACAATATTATGAGTAAGGAAAACTGATGAAAAAATAATTGATTTTTCAATGATTACATAAGTTGTCTATGTCAAAATTTCATAAGTTAAAATTTCTTTATTTTTCAAGTGTTCAATGTGTGTAGAATTTTACTTTGAACATCAAACAGAGTAAAATAATTAGAATTTAAAGTTGTTTTTTCATATAGGCAAAAATATCAACAATACAAAAAAAATTCAAAATGCATTATAATGAAGTTCAAACCTTTTATAAAAAATGGATAAAATTCATCAAATGTATAAATTCATCATAATGGATAATTTATCATCATAATCTATATCATATATAAAGAACCTGATGTCATTAAATTAATCAAAATTCAAAGGATTAAATGGGCAGGCCACATTATAAGAATGGAGGATAGCAGGACAACCAAAAAAGTTTTCAGTGCCAGGCCAACAGGTACAAGAAAAAGAGGACGGCCAAACCTAAGATTTTTAGACTGCCTTGAAAAGGACCTACAAGTTTTAAAGATAATAAACTGGAAAACCTTGGCTAAGGGAAGAATGTCTTGGCATAGGCTTGTTCAGAAGGCCAAGGCCCATCCTGGGCTGTCGTGCCAATGATAAGAAGAATCTAGTATATCATAATGGATAATTTATCAGGCCAGGGGTAAAAATGTGATTCAGTGTTCACTCAAATGAAATACAATACCTCATCCCTCTGAAAGCTATAAATTTCTGTGTAATCTGGTTTTAATATACATGAATGCTGCAAAATTTGGTGCAGATAAAATGCATATTTTATAAGCCTGTTTAGGGCAGAATATTGGGTGGGCAGGTAGGTAGGTACTTTAAGTATGTCGCACTAGAGCTGCACAATGAGCTGTTGACGACGATCTGGGAAACATCCCTGAGGATGATCTGAAGACATGCCATCACAATTTTGAACCTCTGCAGAGGAGATGGCTACCCTGCTTTGGTAGCCCAACAATCTGCGCACAAAGTCAAGCACTTTATGGTAGAATAATTTAACAAGGACTGATAACACACACCCTTGGTCCCTGCGCAGGTTGATCAAAGTGGTCACCCACCCGCTTACTGACTGCAGCCAGTGATGCTTGACTTCGATGTTCTATGATCAGTCCACTGCAAGATGGCAAAAGACTTATTTATCTATAATTCACTGTCTGGGAAAATTTATTTTTTATAAGTTGATAATTAAATTTTAATTATAAGAAGTACGGCAAGATTTCAATATCAGTCGCTTTGCAACTGTAGTTGACGCAAACAGGCACAGAGGCAAAAATATCACAGTACATTAATTTTCAGGTTTTATTAATAATATACTTATATTTGATGATTTATCTTTGATAAATAGCATTTAGATGTGCAAAATTTGAATTTTTTATTCAATCATAATCACTATAGTTAAAAGTATCAAGAAATTCTGAATAGTCCAGAAAGGGGATATTTCTGCATCGTGATCTGGCACACCAACTACAATCACCAAGGTGCCAAAAAGATTTTAAACTTGCAAAATTTAAAAAAAAAAAAACAAACAAACATGTACATGGGGTGGCTACGAGTTATACCTTTCAAGCTGGTCTATTTCTGTGATGTTTTTTTTAGTATTTAGCGAGCCGCTACCTGGAAGTTGATTTGGCGATCATTCTGCCATAGATCCCTATATGGAAATCACCCTCCCCTCTACAATCGCTAAATCTATTTTAAATTTGCAAATTGTTTTTTTCTTTCTTCCTCCTTTTTTTTTTTTTTTTTTTTTTTTTTTTTTTAGAAAAAAATAGATGTTTGCCCAGAGTTGGCTATGAGTTTTAATCTTTGATTTGGCCCCCTCTCACCAGGGACTGGCAATTATTTTGGTGCAGATCTCTGCACAGAAAAAATTCTTCTTGGATGAGACATGTGAAGAAGTTTTTAAGTTTTGACATGATAGTTCAAAAGGATCGCCATCATTTTCATAAACAATATTTAAAAAAATTTATATGGTTTAAACACAAAAAAAAAAATTCCGATTTAGTGGGATAAAATTAAACTTTTTAACTATTTAAGACTTTCTTTGATCTGTGAGAAATCTGATTTATGTAAAGTAAAAACTATTTTAGAATGCGAAACATACCCGTTCTGCATAACCTCGTACTTCATTACATTTCGGCATAAACAATTCTATTCTTTCGTACTTAAATAATGCAGAAAGCACTGTCCTGATCTTTTTTACTCTTCCGTAAGGTCCTTCATCCTGAACATTTTTTAAATTAACATGACGTTTTTTAACGCTAAATTTTATTCTAGGAAGCAACTTTGCTATCTCAGCCATTTAAACCCAGATTTATAACAATAAAAACAGTAAGATTAATGATTTACAATTCGTATATATTTTCTGAAAAAGGTCGAATATTTCAATTATAAAACGCTTTATTTCTTGTTTACAGTCTTGGAAAAACAATAAACGCTTCCGAATGTCTATTTCTGCTTCATTAAAACACTAATAAACAGTTACTGATCATTTAAAAAACTGGTCAGTTACGGAAGACTAAGCTATAGCATTTTTAAGAGCGATTGTCTTTGCATTTAATTCGCACATCTTTAATCATTATCGAGGAAAAATTAGAACCTGATTGGTTGAACATGACCATAGTGTTATTTTCTCTTTAACGCTGTCGGAGGTACGTGAATGAATACTGATAGAATAAAATGAGAGGGAGTATTGAAAATTATTGTCGTCATATATTCATTGTAACAGAATTTATTGCAGTGTTGTATGTTGTGGCTGATTATCATCATTGATCTATTTTGTTAATGTAGGCATTGTACAAATCTCTCCTTATTAGGTATGGTTTCTGCTGATGTTTGAGTCCTTTTTCATGCCTTCCTTGTGTTTTTTTTTTGTTTTTTTTTCTTTTTCTTTTTTTCTATTCTTTTTTTTTTTTTTTTTTTTTTTTTTTTTTTTTTTTTTTTTTTTGCACAATCTTACTAGGCTCAGCATTTTACTCTCTTTTGAAAATGAACTAAAATTATTCCTTCTTCTGGCAAGAAAGCAAATAGTTTTGAGCACTACTTATTCTTTTTCAACGCATTCGGTCTGGTTTACGGATGCAAAACTATTTTAAATATAGAGAAGTGTTCCTTCCAAAGGTATCTAACAGATATTTTGCAACTTTTTGACTGTTTCTTCTTCGTTTTTTTTTTCTTTTTTTTTTAAATTCAGCTATTAGAAAATATTTTGAGCTGGTATTATATATAAACTTAATGACAAATATTTTAATAAAAAGAAATAATTGAAAATTTTCACACTGTGGAGTTTGTAATGCATTTCAAAAATGATTAAACAAAGTTATTAATTAAATAATTAGAATTTTAACAGCCTAAATCGAATTATTTCCGTTAATGACTTTCCCAAGTAGCACATATCTTAAAAATAATATCGTAAAAACTTAGTTTCAAACATTGTACAATATCGTAGCGAAACATTGCACTATATAAAAATAGACCCCTTTTGTAACGTATATTCAATATCGCAAAACAATATTGTTCGATATTGTAAAAATGTATATTTTATTAATAACGATAATCATTTAATAAAAAATCTACGATGATTTTTCTATTTTTACTCTCCTAAATTAAGAAAAAAAAAAAAAAAAAAAAAAATTTCAAAAAAAATAATACTCTNGGGGAGTCTTTAAAACAATTTCAAAAAAACATGACGAAATAGTTGAAATTTCTAATAAGTAAATAAAAAAGAAAAATGATAAAATCTTAAAGATATATTCTGAATCTAACATCAGTGTCTGAGTGCCTCTCAAAATCAAGAAGCTTCAATTTGAAAAATATCACTTTTCACCTGTCACTTAAAAAAAATCACTTTTGTAAAATCTGTGTAAGTTTTTAATATATTACATCTATCTGTAATATAGAAACTCTATGAATCTTGCATAAAGTACCAATAGTTTAGTTTTTAAATAGAAGAAAATATCAAATTATTCTAATTAGATTATTCTCATAAATGTTATATATATGTTTAAAAATTGTGAAAATGTTTAGAATAGATATCAGGGATACATATTTCATCATAGTTGATTTCAGTTGTTTAATTTTGAATTGAAAAGTTTTTAAAAACACTTTTTAAAAACCACTTCATTAACAAAATTAATAATGAATTAAACGAATAATGTTTTATAAAACATGGAAGTATACTTCCATGTTCTATAAAACATTATTCGCTTAATTGATAATAATGATAATAGCAAAATAATAGCAAACATTGATAATAATGTTAAAAATAAATGTTAATAAGGCTCAGGCCCCTTAGACACTTGCGATAATAAGGCCCCGAATATATGCCATGAATAAAATAAGCTTAAAAAAATTTATTTTTGTCCAGAAAGTAAAAACGAAAATCATTGTTGGCATTATCTCGTCAACTTCGAAAATATGTATTGAGAAATGTGGAAAATTCTATAAATAACCCTCGTTTTTTCTTCTTCTTTTTTTTTTTTTTTTTNTTTTTTTTTTTTTTTTTTTTTTTTTTTTTTTTTTTTTTTTTTTTTTTTTTTTTGAAGATTCTAATAAGATTTTATTTTTTGATTTTTTCGCAATATTTTTGAATTTTGTTGATGGAATTTGCTTATTTGGTATGAACTGCCCGACACTTTTAAAACTTTTGTTTTCTTCAGTATTTCCGAATACTCATACATACCTATTTAAAAACATTGTAAATTAAATTAAATTATTGTAAAAATTGTGAAAGCGTAACTTAGTTGTCGTAGTTAAACACTGTTTTGATTTGGATGACAAATCATGTATAGACGTCTGTGTATTATATGCATGAGATTGTTGCTTTTTATTTTCTTGCTCATTTTGCAGCAAATAAATTTATCTTTTTTTTAATTACCATCTGGTGTTTAAGAAAGTTTCTACTTTATTTCTCGCATTGCAAGAATAAAATGGTCCCGCAGTGGACTGATCGTTAAGACACGGTTCCCAGCAGATCACCGAAGTCAAGCATCACTGACTACGGTCAGTGTGCGGGTGGGTGACCACTTGGATCAGCCTGCGTAGGGACCGAGGGTGTGCGGTATTGGTCCTCGTTAAACTGTGCTACCGTAAAGTGCTCGACTTCGCGCGCAGGTCGTCGGGCTACCGAAGCGGGGGTGCCATCCCCTCCGCAGAGGATCAAAATTGTGATGGCATGTCTTCGGATCATCCTCCGGGATGTTTCCCAGACCGTCGCCAATAGCCCATTGTGCAGCTCTAGTGCGACGTAAATTAACAACAACAACAGCAAGAATAAAATGATATTAGTTATTTTTCATTAGTTTACAGATTTTGCTTAAACTGATTTATGACATCTGACCATTTTTTTAATTTTTTTTATTACACGTAATTATTATTATTTCTTTTAAAATAAATTTTTACATTACGGGATTCGTTTCCATAAGAGAGTAGAGCCCATTTTTTAAAAACGCCCATAATTCTGGAAATATTTATAAAAAGTTTTAAAAAATTTTTTTAACTCTCTGAAAGCATTGAAATGTATAAGCTGGCGTCACTTCATTTACCTGCTTATTGAAAATACACTCTAACAAAAAAAATTGACGCACCAAGAAGGAATCATCCGATTGTGGATCCTGTTTTCCCTATTGCACGCCACACCGGCCCTCAACAAGGCATTATGGTCTGGGGTACCATTTCCTTTGACAGCCGGACCCCTTTGGTCGTCATTAGAGGTAAACTTACTGCACAGCGGTACTTCGACGACATCCTAAGACCTGCTTTGCTACCGTTCCTTTTGCAGCGCCCTGTGTTGGTTTTTCAGCAGGACAATGCCGGACCACATACGGCACGTGTTGCTATGAACTGTCTGCAAGCTTGTCAAACTCTTCCTTGGCCTGCCAGATCACCAGATCTCTCTCCCATCGAGCATGTCTGGGATATGATGGGAAGGCGATTGCATCTGGCACGGAATGTTGATGACCTCGTTCGACAATTGGATCGAATTTGGCAGGAAATACCGCAAGAGACCATCCGGGAGCTTTATCTGTCTATGCCACGCCGTGTGGCAGCTTGTATCCAGGTTAGAGGCGGGTCAACACCTTATTGAACTTGTTACTGCAACTCTGCAATAAATTATTCAATTGTTCTGAAATTTTAATAATTTACTATTTTGTACATTGTCTTCCTATCCACCAATTTTCGCTTCAATCGGACAACTCCTTCTTTGTGCGTTGATTTTTTTGTTATAGAGTGTAGTAACTAACTTAATTAGTAATACTAATTGAACAATCAAATACTGTTTCATTTAAAAGTAAAATAGTGTAAACAACTGACTGCCATTAAAAACCACAATAATACGATCATTGATTGAATGATGGATAGTCTATAGTTCAGCCTCTAGCTTGGACAGGCTTCTTTGATGTTACCATTATCAGTTATAAAGAAATGTTTTGAGGCAGAATGTAAATGTGATCTATTTAGGTTTATAACACGGAACTGTATATCCTTGCAATAATTTCCTTGTTAAAATTGATTTATGACGTTCAATTACTTTACTAATTTTTAATCTGCTTATTTTTTTTTTTATAAACTTTATCACACCATGGGATTACTTTGAAATCCGGTTCATAAGAAAGGATGGATGGCTGTAATATTATCCAAAAGTACCAATATATATTTATAAATGTTACTTTCGTCCTAAAATATGAATGGTTGACTGTGTAAAGCTAAGCACAAATGGCGCTACAAGTTAAAATTCATCGTAAGACTTGCGGATAACTACTTCTGAACTGTTTTCACGCCTTAGCTTAAAAAAATTCGCCATCCAATTATATTATACTTTTTATATGCGTCGTTGAACAGCCGACCCAATTTTTGGGTTCACGAGTACTAATGCTCAACTCCGTAGCCTTGTATTTTGAACCAATCCAGAAGACAAGGATACTCCTGGATTAGTACCCCAAGAGGTATTGATTTGTTGCGGGAACATGGAGGACTTTGCGATTCGACAGATTTAACGTGCATCAGTCACCATTTACTACACGGGGAGTCTTTGGTGGTGGGGATCGAACCCACGAACTCTTGGACATGGGTCCAGTGCCCTACTGACCAGGCTATCCCGGCCTTAATAATAGTATACTTGTAATGTTTTCTATATAACACGTTCTTTCAATTTAAATTTCAACGAAACAAACAACAAATGAATTTGGAATACTCCGCAAGCTCGCTATGATGCTAACCCAAAATAAAACAAACGGCACTATTTTTTTATAATATAGCCGAATAAGGATAACACTCAAAACATGACAAACCATGCATTTTATTTATGCTGCGAAATCAATTTTGTTAAATTTGTTTTACTTTCAAGACTTGTTAAAATTTATAAATTACAGTAAACTCTCATGAATGGTAAAATTTTACGCTTAAATTTAAACACAGATCACAATAATAAAACTTCCTAGAATATTAAGCCTGTTCACACATCGCCTCGTAAGCATAACATAAGCGGAGGGATACGCAGGAAGTTTTCTAAATTCCTTCCGGTTTTGGGAAGCTAGTTTACATTCAGTCAACCATCCATAAAATCACTTAAAATGTAAATAGTGGACTTGTTGCGCATTTGCAATCTTTTTCTCATCACGTGATTCACTTGAAGCGAGGTTTATATGAAAGAATAAGGAGCATAAATTTATAAAAAAAAATCAGAATCAAAATAATATTTTTAAAAACCGCGTTTTTGTAGTGGTGAATAATAATTAAAAAACAAAAATTTGAAAAACGAAAAACGTGAGGCGCATGAAATACATAACAGTAACAGTATGTGTGCTCATGAGAATATGTGTATGTGTATCTGTAATTGTATCTGAATGTAGATGTGTATATGGTTGTGCATGTGTATGAGTGAGAAAATGTGTATATGTAGTGTTGTGTATTTCATGCACCCCTCGTTTCTCAAATTTTTGTTTTTTAATTATTATTCACCACTACAAAAACGTGGTTTTTAAAAATATTATTTTTTTGTACTCATTTCCAAAATCTCAATTTTTTCATTCACTGTACACAAAACTTTTCAACTGACATGTGACACTAGTTTGAAATAATCGAATCGACAGCAAAAGACAATCGCGAAAATATTAATTTCTCTTTAATTTTAATTTTATTTTACTTTGTATGTCTTTTTTCTCTTCATTTTTATGCATTGTCATCCAATTCTGAACTATACGCCAAATTTGAAGTCGGTAGCTAGTCGGGAAGTTAGTTTAAAATCGATTACAAAATTCCACCCGAAGAGACATACACGAAGGCAAGTTGATACGTGGTAAAATAACCTTATATGAAAATAAATACAAGTAAAACAAAACAAAATATACAACAAAGAATTTCAGCAATTTTTAAAAAAAAATTAATTACCGTTTTTTTAATTAAACTTTTAAAATCCACTTAAATCTGACATCTTTTTGAGCTTGCATAGTTGCTACTTATTATTTGGTATTAAGATAGCAAGATTTATTTTGTTTGATTTGTTTCAAACTTAAGACGTTTTAAGACTTAAGCTCTGGTAGGAAATATCAAATAAAACTTTATTTCTGATTTCAAAACGGAAAATAAATTATGCATTTTTGCTTTTCGCCGCTTCTGAAAAAACTTATACTTTTTTCCAGCAGTCAAAATTCGCATGGTTTTAGTTTCTATTCGTCAGAATAAATAAACTCGAACATATAAATGTTTGCAGGGGCCATATTTATATTTAATTCCCTGATTCTCTATAGAAGACTACTGAAGTTTTCATGTTTTGCTATATCAAAAACTTTTTATATGAGAATTGGAACAACGTTTTTTAATGATTTATGCATTTTTTTTTGCTGAAGTTGCTCTTATAAATTTTCAAATTTTAATTTAATTCATAAATTTTAGATGAATTGCTCTTGCAAATAAGTTGGAAAAAAAGATCGACCTATTACCCCAGAAATTTCGACATTCCCGGTAGTATGAAACAGTAACTGGGTATGAAAATATTTAATAATGAACAAGTAAAAAACTGTAGCAGAAATTGTTTATAATTAAAAATTTCATAAATTAGTATCTGGCATAGTTTTTGAAATCAAATTTATGATGAAAATACTTAATACATTCTGCTTTCTATAAACTGACATTTCTTTGTCCTAGCAATTTATGACGAACGATTAAGACTCTTTTCGTGGGAGTCTGATTATTAAATCAAAACGCTTGGTTTCAAAATAAATTTTTTTTTTCGAAATAATTTTTTTCAAAAATATCTTTTGAGTTCTTCTATTTCTGGGTGATAACTCTAATTACTACAAGTTTTTAACTTTTTTTTAAAAATGTTTCAGCCATTTTAAACTTTTTTTAACATTAAAACTGGTATTAAAAACAAATAAATACAAGTACTTAAATAAATAATAAATCAAAATGTTTTTTATTAATCATGAAAAAGTTAAGAGAATTATTAATATTATCGAAATATACGATCTGTCTATGTCATAGACATTCATTTTATTAATAGTTCAGTTATTTTTTAATTTTGCTTTTTTAGGGTTACTGCCCGGTATACATTTGTCCGGTATATCCGAGGTTAAGTGCCACTACTCATACTCTATAGCGCATACCGGGCAGTGGCACTTAAAATGAGCGAGTTAAAATAACTCATTTTGAGTTAAATTCAATTGAGTTAAGTCAAAAAGTCAACTGAAATAACTGAAATTTGAGTGCATAATTTTAACTCGAACATGATTTGAGAGAACAATATCAAGACGGAATAATGAGCAATAGCGGGTAAATACCGTTAAATGAGAATTCGGTGAAAAAAATATTACAGGAATGAATTATTAATTATTAATAAGGTAATAATATAATAATTATAGGTAATAATTATTATATTATTACCTTTTTAATTTTATTTTATAACCATCGTTGAAGAGCAGACCCAATTTCGGGCTTACGACTGCTAATGTTCAACTCTGTAGCCTTGTTATTTTGAATCCAACTCAGAAAATAAGGGAACTCATGGACCAAGTATTGGGAGAAATTTTGCCTTCGTGGAGAAGTTTTTGATGCAACTAACCAGCATTCGCGTTACATGAAGAGGAAAATCACGAAAACCTCCCAAAGTTAGCCTGACGTCTGGGGGACTTTAACCTATGATCCGTCAACCACTGAGGATATTTTACGTCAGCAATGAGGTCGGTGCGAGACAGGCACGGAATTCGTATCGATTAGCCGGTGCTGGGAATCGAACCCAGTTCACCTCATTGGAAGACGAATGCTCTATCCCCTGAGTTTCCACGGCTCTAATAACTGTTAATAATTTTATGTTGAAAGTAATCTGGATCTTCTTTTTAATAATGACCAAACGTGAATTATTTTGTCCAATGAAAATGCCTGAAACGATAAAAGCACAATTATTATTATTATTATTATTTTTTATAAAATACAGAAAAATAATGTTCATATTATTTTAATCCTGATCAATTTTTTAAGAATGAATTTTTTCCACAAACTTAACCAAAATATTTATTAATAAATAGAATAATATCAACCTATATTTAATCAATTCATTGGAAAAAAAGAAAAAATCGATATATTTGGTATTTAAGAATTATCAAAAATGTTTGTGCTTTCTATAAAAAATGTCATATTGTTCGAAATAAAGACTTCTTCAAAAATCACTAGAAAAGAAATAAAGTAAGATTCCAATGGTGTTGAAGTAACTTCTGATTTTGAAAACATCATTTCTGTCATAGTTCGCTAAGCTATCATTTACTAAAAGCTCAAAGGAAATATTATATCAGAAATATTTGTGTAGTATGAAATTGCAATATATATTTTGTGTTTACCGGATATTTTCTGTTTTTTTTCTTCTTTCTAAGTTTGAAGCTTTAGTTTTTTTTATTGAAAGAAATATGTTTCGAATTTTTTTTCTTTTACCAGGTATCGGGAAATAGTTTTGAATCATTTTTAATGTTTTGGTACACAGTGAATACCAAATTAATACATGGTAATGTTTGAAACATAATTGATGTTTTTTTTCTAATGCCACCTGGGGAGTGACCTACGTCATACAGGCATCTGAAGGGCAGATTTGCTGGCCACTCTTTCAAGGGCATCATATTAGGTGGGTCAACGTTGCTCCCACAGTAAGGACAGATAGTACAGAGAAGGAAAGAACATCCATGTCTTGCCCGGGATTCGAACTCAGAACTTTTCTGATGCAAAGGCAGTTCCCTAACCCCTACACAGGGCTGGCGGCACATAATTGATGTTATTTCGTGAAATTAGCAGTGCATGCATTGCCATTAATAAAATTTATTTAAATGAAGACATTTTATGATTAAGCCTGATTAATGAATTGTCAAATAATAGTTTTTGTTTCTTTCACTATCTAATACAATTGTAATAGCAATTGTTCAATTTAATTGTTCAATTTAGGCAATGCTCCAATTATAGCAGTTGTAAATATTTCAAAAGTTGAAATATTTTCGATTATTTCAAAATTACTAACAATGCAGTTTTTTAATCTTTGTTCAAATGATCCATCATTTTGAAAGTAAACGTTAAAATTAGAAAGGAAATGATTATTTCTTTCACTAAGCACAATTGTAATAGCGATAAGCGTCCAATTTAGGCACTGTTCCAATTATAGCAGTTGTAAATTTCTCAAAAGTTGAAATATTTTTCTATTATTTCAAAAATACTAACAATGCAGTTTTCTAAACTTTGTAAATGTATTTTTACAAATGATCCATCATTTTGAAAGTAAACGTTAAAATTAGAAAGGAAATGATTATTTCTTTCACTAAACACAGTTTTAATAGCGATAAGAGTCCAATTTAGGCACTGTTCCAATTATTGCAGTTGTAAATTTCTCAAAAGTTGAAATATTTTCTATTATTTCAAAAATACTAACAATGCAGTTTTTTAAACTTTGTAAATGTATTTTTAAAAATGATCCATCATTTTGAAAGTAAACGCTAAAATAGAAAGGAAATGATTATTTCTTTCACTAAACACAGTTTTAATAGCGATAAGCGTTCAATTTAGGCACTGTTCCAATTATAGCAGTTGTAAATTTCTCAAAAGTTGAAACATTTTCTATTATTTCAAAAATACTAACAATGCAGTTTTTTAAACTTTGTAAATGTATTTTTAAAAATGATCCATCATTTTGAAAGTAAACGCTAAAATAGAAAGAAAATGATTATTTCTTCCACTAAACACAGTTTTAATAGCGATAAGCGTTCAATTTAGGCACTGTTCCAATTATTGCAGTTGTAAATTTTTCAAACGTTGAAATATTTTCTATTACTGCAAAAATACTAACAATGGATTTTTTAAACATTTTTCGTGTAAAGAAAAATTGCACTTAAACAAATACAATCTGTATCAATGGCTACAGATTTTATTTGTTAACGGAAAAAATAATCTTTTTTAATATATTACGATGCAAAAAGCAAATTTCTGTTGTTTTAGGGGACAGAAATTTTCAGTAGGAAAGTTACAGAATTATTCAGTTTTTTTTAAACAGAATTTTTTTACTGTGAATAATTAGATTTCGTTTGCTTGTTAAAATGAAATCCTGAAAGACAAAGGCTTCTAAAATAATTGTTTATTTGTCAATAACGAAGACTAACATAGACACAAATATTTCTTGTCCTCCGATTTGGGAGTTTTTCTTAATCAACTTCTGTATTAAGTTATTCAAATCTAATATCAATTTATTTCAAAGCTCATTTTAAAAATAAACGATATGTGTTGCAAAAATTTTATTTCTTTTATTTATTATTCGAAATTGACTTTATGATGCAATACCTATGTATAAACAAAAAATGATAAGAATTGAAAAAACAAAAACAAAAGACAATTGGATATAATAACTTTATTACTGTGATATAAATAACAAAGAAAATATGAAATACGCTTTATGAATATATTTTAAGGCTTGCTTATATTTTATTTACTAATATGTAGTGTTGAAATTGCTTCATCAATAGTTTTTATGAAATCGAGAGAGAAGAGAAAAAAACGACATAAACCCTTTTTTTTTATCTAACTCTGAAGGTATTCGATTTATTATTTGGTTTCTGCTCTAAATAGATACAATTTTTTTCTGCCTTTAGCATATAGATTTTAATGTGGTATTTAAAAAAAAACTAATTGATTTTTCTCTGCTTTATTAAAAATAATCACAAACGAAACAATCAGAAAGCAATTTATATATTTAATATTAATTCAATTATTCTCCAATTTGTCTCTTCGCTAGAAAATTACTTGTACGAATTGTAAAGAAATTCCAACAAGTGAAAAAGGGAAAAAATTTCATAAGCTACAAATTTTCCGTAAAAGAATACATTAAAATTTTCTTTGTTGGTGTTTTATATGTAAATATTTTGTTATTTTTCAAGAAAAAAAAAGCATCCTTACGCCAGAAAAACTAAATAGAAATCTTGTTAAATAGGGGCAATGTAACTTTTTCTGTCTGATTATAATTTGCAGTTCCAAATTATCGAGATGTTTCATTCTGCTGGATGATATATGAATTTTCAAATCGCGATACTTCCTCAATAAATACCTATATTCCACGATTTACCGCGATATTTTCCACATTTGCATTATTTTTATTACATTAATCAGTATTTTCGTTACAAAAATGAAATGTATCTACGCTCGAGAGGATTTTGTATCCGATAATTATTGATGTTGATAATATTCGCGCCATTACGGTATATCAAACTTATCGTTGTCGATAACTCATACAACGTTATCGAATTTAATATTTATTGTTATTGGCAATGACCAACATATTTTCATAGTAAATTATTATATATTCAGTCGTAATCGATAACTCCAGTATCGTTATCGATAATTATCGTATTTCCGATATTTATTGTGAAGCAATAATATCGAGTATAATAATGTAATATTCATTATATATATCATGAGAATATCTTTTGAAATATTGTTATCTTGATGCTTAAATAATATTGACTCTATTCGTTGATTATCAAATCTCCCAGTTGTAATATTTATTAACAGCTAAAAAAGGAAAGCGTTGACAATCACATAATATAGTGAGCAAAAAAGCACCTTTAATCCTAATGATCTGATTTTCACGTTCTAAGACTCAATATTAATGATGTTGTTGTTGACGTATGTCTGTTTAGGAAGTGGGGGTGCGATTGTTCTTGTTCTCCAGTGGCGCCATCTATGGCCAAGAATTCAATTTCTGCCACACCATACGTCTCACCCGTTTATAGGACGGACCCATTCATACATCGTAATTTTGACCTGAATCAGAGATTGATCGATCTCCAATCCAGTACCCCCAGAGGTGTTGATTTGTTATGGGAACATGGAGGACTTTTGCGACTCAATAGATTTAACGTGCATTAGTCACTTTACTACAAGGGAGTCTTCGGCCGGCGGGGTTCGAACCCCCGAACTCTCGGACATGGGCCCAGCGTGGACAGAAGCTATAGAACTTTTTTCTTCTTCTTCACTGGCGTGACTTTTAGTCTTTGCATATTTATGTACTTCACATCATCAGCTCCCTTAAGATTTTACACAGCTCTGAGTTAGATCTTCTCAACGAACCGTTTTCCTGAGTTCCACCACAAATACCTCGTAGTACCTTCTTTCAAAAATTGCAATCGTTTCTCGTTACTCGTAAGTCAATGTCCAGGTCTCAGAAGCATAAAGCATTTTGAATATCTGTCTTTGTAAAATTTGATTTCTAGGCAACTATTCGTCCGATTTCGTTCAAATTTTGAAATATGAAATTACATTCTTTAAAATGATATAAAAATTTGAATAGTAAATGATTCAAAAATTTTTTAACTATTATTAAAAAAAATTATTATTGAAAATATTTTTTCATCTTAAATATATTTGGATAAACCAATTTTATAATTGCGTGCACAAATTTTTCGTCTAGTTAAAAAAGAATCGACAGATGGTCGATTTCGATTTAGCGAAATACGTAAAAAGTGATCTTAAGACTAAAGGGGCCTTAACTTTCTACCGTGTCCTGACCAAACTATTGGGACCATATTTACCAGACTAAGGTTACCCTTTATAATTTGAGGATCAGAAAACCTAATCCGTCTTACAAAAGGTTTTTCAGAGAAAGTTCATTTTTGTATCTGATTTCATAATTTAATATATTCTGAACTAATTAATCAACATATTTGAGGTCAACCTCATGAACTATCAAGTTTGAGTTCTGGTCATTAGATTAAAAATTAATCAGGGTGTTAATTTTTTTGAGCATGGTGTATCCGTAGCATAAGGGTGGACATAAGCGAATGTTTTATAATTTTTGTTGCATTGCGCAAATCATTTAATTCTTGACTTAATTAAAAAAGTAAGTGTCAATTTGTTTGAAAATACCCATATATGCTTTTAATTATTTGTGGAGAATTTTAAAAGAAGGAATGTACTATCCAAAACATGTGCATTTCAGAGCACTATATATCACTTAAGAGCATATACATTCAGAGCATTATATATCACTTGCATAAAGTAGGTCATTTTGCGAATAAATGGTTTAGTTATATTTCTTAACCCTCCTGGCGTCAAGCCCGTTATATTACGGGCTTCATTTCCTTGCTAAAAGCGGCTTGCCCGTGTTTTCACGGGTTCACGATCTGCCTCTGGAGCGGCGAACCCGTCTTTTTCTCCTCTAGAATATTTCCTTCCCCCTCAACCTCCTACTGCTCACAAATTGAGAGGCGTATAAGCTGTCATCGTAAATCACTCACTGTGCTATAGTATTTCTGTTTGAATAGATGTGAATATTTTGCATTCTTTTTGATTTTTGAACCCCCACTCAAACTAAAAGTTTACCTTTAATAAACAGGTTATTTTTTTTT
>NC_092209.1:33678667-33715454 GCF_043381705.1 Parasteatoda tepidariorum | reverse complement strand
GAGCAATTCCCCCTCCCCTGATCCCGCCTTTGCTTGAAAAAATATTCTTGCAATGATTCTTGTACTGATATTTATTCCTTGCATGCGAAATTTAATAAGATTTTGATATGTTTTCATTCTTAATATTATTTTTACTATGAAAAAATGTAATGAAAAATGCAGTTTTGCTTAATAACTACTAGTGTAAATAGAAATTCATATTTTTTGAAGTTTTATAAATCTCTATTAGAATACCTAACGATTTTTACTCAATCGCGTAAACGATGAATTAAAAATGGATATTTCGTTTTGAAACAGTAGCGCTTAACAAAAGCTTTTTCTCCCTCTCAAAGAAAAAGAGCCATTATACATGAAAATATAATATCCACTGAATTGACGTTATATTTCGCATCTATAGTACTATTATATAAGTACTATATAAGTACTATAAATTATTTTTTAAATTCAAAGATATCATTAATGTGGATTAAAAAGGTAAATATGATTTGTTATTAACACGTATATCAACGAAATTGTTCTCATCCTACATGAACTTAGAACTGAAGTAAATTAAAAAGGATGCACATTATTTTTTTTTTAAAACTTGGCAATTGTATCTGGGAAACAACAGAAGTCAAAAGAGCTAGGAAGGAAAAAATATCAGTAGAAAGAACCTATTCAGTACCATCACAGGGGATATTGATAACAACCTTTGATGTTATATATCAACGTTATCATTGTCAAAGTTCAAAGGACAAGAAAAAGTGTAATTTAACCTAAAAGCAATAATCTTATCAGTAAAAATGTCTTCTTCATTGCTTGATATTTCAGAGGAAAGTGCAATGTTGACCACAGTTCAAAAATGACTTTCGGAAAAGTGAATCACATACGCGATTCATCCATCAAACTGTCATGACCCACCTGGACCTCCTAGACCGATAATCACCCCTTTTAACCACAAATTGAAGTGGAAAGGGGAAAGCATACCTTTTGTCCGACCCTCGACACTTTTCGTGGCATCTTTCTAAAATGTGTCTGCCGCTTGTAGTAAGAAACTAAGAGAGAGGGGAAACGCCAGGAGGGTAAAAATAATTAAAATTTATCTATACTTCTTAAAATTTTTATGTTATTTATCTTTGCCTTAAAATACTTTTTTTTTTAAAAAAATGAAAAAATGATAAGCTTTTCAAAAAATTATATAAACTAATAATAAATAATGAATAAAAAAAACAAGATAGAATTGTTTTTTTAATTTTAAATTAGAATCGCTCCAAAGATAGTACAAAAAGATGGTACAAAAGATAGCACAAAAGATATTATAACGAAATATCAAAACAGTTTCGAGAATACTACGAACTTAATAGGCTAGAAAATTGTTTATGGGTAAAAAAAATAAATAAAAACTTTGGTTTTGTTCGCATAATACTACACTAGAAAAATATTATTTTTTCATTCATGCTTTTAAGCATTCCAATATCTTCAAATTTTAAGCAAAAGAAGTTTGAGACCAAATTATTGGAAAATTATTTCTTTGTCAAAAGTTAGGTACGTCAGATTAGTGAACAGTTATTAGTAATCCATTGATTATTCAAATTAAAACGTAGAAAAATAGAGAGATATTTTAATCTGCTCGCATTATTGTATTTAATAAGATTTAAGTTTTTTTAAAAATTAACTTAAAATGATTTGAAATTCCATTTGAAAAGGCTTCTTCAAAATCTAATTATTCATAAACGTTTTTATGTTATACCTATCGTCAGAATTAAGTGAGAAACATATAGAAAGTTTAAATATTTTTAAGATAATCAATTCATAACGTGCTTAAATAATAAATCACGTTTACGCTAATCTAATTTTCTTATCTTTGATGTTTAATTTTATTTATACGTATTGCTGTATGTGATTTTCATTCTATGCATTTTAAATACGTATTTTTATGCGTATTTGAATACCTTTACCTGTCAAACGATATTTCCCTTAAGAATTCAGTTGAGAGTGAAATGTATATTTTTTTTATTCGAATCTTTTCTCAGCTATTTTTGATGATTCGTCAAGAGACGAACAGTATAGATCTTTATAAAGTACGAGCACTGCATACTTATTTTTTGAGCCTTTTCAATTTCAAAAAATAAGAAGTACAGGTGAAATAAATGTAAAAAGATTTGTATCATTGTTACTGCTGAAGAATGCATAGGTAAAATCGTTTTCAGATTTTCAGAGATAAAGGTCAAAAGTGTATAAGAAATTAAATGAGCTTATACTACAACGAGCAAAGTTTTATTTTTTTAAATAATAATGTGTATTAATTGTAAATGTGTTTGAATTTATATTAAAATGCGCATAAGCGAAGTTAAAGAAATGTGATCAACAGATCAAAAGATTTGCATCATTGTTATTGCTGAAAAATGCATAGGTAAAATCATTTTCA
This sequence comes from Parasteatoda tepidariorum, assembly GCF_043381705.1. NCBI lineage: Eukaryota > Metazoa > Arthropoda > Arachnida > Araneae > Theridiidae > Parasteatoda > Parasteatoda tepidariorum. The sequence continues at coordinate 33,713,047 of NC_092209.1, read as the reverse complement.
GATTTTCAGAGATAAAGGTCAAAAGTGTATAAGAAATTAAATGAGCTTATACTACAACGAGCAAAGTTTTATTTTTTAAATAATAATGTGCATTAATAGTAAATGTGCATAATTCTAAATGTTTTTTTATTTTTATATAAAAATGCGTATAAGCGAAGTTAAAGAAATGTGATCAACAGATCAAAAGATTTGTATCATTGTTATTGCTGAAAAATGCATAGGTAAAATCGTTTTCAGATTTTCAGAGATTAAGGTCAAAAGTGTATAAGAAATTAAATGAGCTTATACTACAACCAGCAAAGTTTTATTTTTTAAATGATAATGTGTATTAATTGTATATGTGCATAGTAGTAAATGTGTTTGAATTTATATAAAAATGCGTATAAGTGAAGTTAAATAAATGTGATCAGCATATGAGCAATAAATACTGAACAAGGTGAAATTAGAAATACAATCCCACCTTGAATAAAAAACTAATAAGGTATAAACACTAATAAGAAAATAAATAAAGAAGTAGGTCAATAGAAAAGTTTATACTTATCTCTCTTTAAAATTTTCAATAATTAGGTAACAGTTCAGCAAGCAAGGAGATTTTCACAAGGATACAAAAGTTTCTTTAAGTTATTCGGCTTCTAGCTGTCTTGTTATTAGTTTATGAAAAGTTTTTAAAAACAAGAATTGTTAGAAGGGATTTAAATAAAATGAAAATTAAAAGAATTCTTTTGAAATAATTGAAAGCTTTTTTTTTACAACCAATGCAAATAAAAACTAAAAGGAACGATTAAAACTTAACTATGAGAAATACAACCATTATTTTATATTTCATACGTTAAAAAATGATACAATGAAATTTAGGGAGTTGCTTTTAGAGAATATTTTTATATGGAGTCTCTCGCCAGAAGAAATCATTAACGATATAAAAACAGACATTATTTTCAGCTATAGCAATGAAAACAAATTATAATGAATTTTAATTTTACTAATTTAGAACGAACAAGAAATTTAACAAGAAAATAGTTTACTGCACTTTCCGCCAATGCAATAATGAATGGTATGGATTGAGTTTGCCATCTGACCATAAAAAGTATTATAATACTAAAAAAGTTTTTTTTTTTTTTTTTTTTTTTTTTTTTTTTTTTTAAAAGAAGTTATTTTTGCATTTCTTAAACTATTCTGTTCCATCAATGAAAAATTCTGTCAGATCATTCTCTTCATCTCCCTTTTCGCCTTTTTTTTTAAAATTAAGAATTGAAAAACGTCATCACAGAGAATTAAAACATCATAAAATACAAATGATCTGATTGGCCCAAGTATGAATCACTCTTAATTATAACCAATTTTTTTCTCAGCGAAGAGAAACAGTTGCTGATATTTCGAACAAATAAAATAACGGCAAAATAAGTGGCAACAGGATGCCTATTTAATTAACCGTAAAGTTTACGGTTAGAAACATTTCTTTATCTTGGCGGTTTTTTAACCATTTACAACTGGTAGGATTAATAAAACGTGATTACAAAACTACAACTCGTGATTACTGTCAAACTCCTGATTACGGTTTTGTAAACATTTACTTCCTAGCATGGTTTCAAAACCGAAGCAATGAAATTTAACTGTACATTAGAGTTTAGTTAGGTTAGGTTTTTCGTATTAGATAATAGGCATGGGAGTTGGGTTACAAAACTACAAAAAATGCATTTACTAAGAAAGATATTTTTGAATACATATAATGGTATATGAGTTTGTTTTAATCTTTATTTATTTTTCATTTCTGTTTCACTCACGGACGCAGTTTTTGCAGTTGCGTTTTTCACTTTTATTTTCCCTTTTGGTTTGGCAAAGTAATATTATCTTATTCAAATTTGTTTGTTTTCCTCTCGTTCGTCTAGCAAGTCTTGAGATTACTATATTTGAGCTCTCCTAAAATGCTGATTTTTATTATGATATTCATATTTTTTGAAGTAAAAGAAGTTATCATATTATTAAGTATTAACTGTTACGAATTTTGATACTACAGCTTTAATCCTTTAATCTTCACGGAAAATAGAATAGTAACATAAAATGAGTCATGATGCATATAAATTTTGAAATATTTAATGGCCAAATTATTACATAAACATGAATATCACATTTGCAAATTATAATTTTTTTTTGTTCTACAATACATAAGCATATTGTGCAACGTTTTCCCAGTTATTCATCTTTTTTATTTTGGTTTTCATAATTTTTTACTTTTTTTGTTAGAGACTAGGGGGGGGGGGACAATACGCCGACAATTTTTGATTTTTTCTAAATTTTTTTGGTTGATTTTTTAATTTATACTGTACAGAGCAATTGTCAGAACATAACTATTTTTGTTGCTCTATAGATGCATCTTAATATGTTTTTCCTCTTCTGTTTAGTTAATCTGTTTTGTTATTCTTCTGTTACGCTGTTCCTCTTCTGTTTTGTTATTCTTCTATTATGTTGTTCCTCATCTGTTTTGTTATTCTGTTTTGCTATTCTTCTGTTATGTTGTTCCTCTTCTGTTTTGTTATTCTGTTCTGTTTCTTCTGTTATGTTGTTTCCATTCTGTTTCTGATTATTTCATTGATATTTTTTCCATCTTATTTTTAGAGAGAATATGACGTCACCAAGGCTGCAATTTTTCTTCTTAGCACATTTTTTTCTATTTCTTTTTCTCTTTTCTTTTGACATTTCTATTGAACTTTCAAAAGTGGATGCATAAAGGAATACTAGTTTCTCATTTTAATTTTTTCTTCTTTCTTTCTCTTTAAACTTCAAGCTGTCTTTTTTTAAACTCTTCTAATAGCAATGACATACTTTTATGGCATAGGTAAAAAAATACCTACGGCAGTTCTAATCATATGCTGTTAACTGACTGTTTAAACGTCAGGTATACTACTACCATCAACGGTATACGACTACCCATAACTCTTAGCAAATTTTTGAAGAAGTACTAATAAGTACAATTACTGTAAATTGTTGATTTAAATCTCTTTTTAAAGGCTATGTTTCCGTAAAAACATATACGTGACGCTAAATATAGATGTTTGTTCAAATCTTGCAGGTTGGTTCAAATTGCACTCCCAGAAACAGTTTTTGACGTTCTATTTTATTTTCTTCAATTTCAAACTTTTGTCATTCAGTTTATTTCTATTGCGATTGGTTTCAAAAAGTAGCTCTTTACTGGTTTTGTACTAAATGTAGATGAAATTTCGATATTGTTCCAAATTTAGCAGATTTGTTCTGATTGCACTTCCAGAAGCAGTTTTTTTCATTTTATTTAATTTTCTTCAATTCTAAACATCAGATATTCAGCTTATTTCTATTGTGATTGGTTTCAAGAAGTAGCTATTTATTGGTTTTGTTCTGAAATTGCTCCTGTGCAAAAATATATTTTACTAGCATGAAAATTTAGCATTTACATTTAGCCGAAAAAACAATGAATTGCAGAAAGAAAAAAATAACATTTAAAACATTTAGCAGCCCCGTTTTTGAGCTGGATCTTTCGTATTCTTGGATTTTTTTTGTATTAAAACTTTCTTTAAAAGTCGCCACTTTCTTTTGATATAGTTCTTTTTAGGTGGAGTCAGTTCTTCAACACTTGATTCCTCTTCTCTCACACTTAATGGTTCAAATATTGGATCGTCCGGATCAATTTCGATGTTATATTCAGCTATTTGTTCGGCTGTTCCGGTGGTATCAAACAAACAACTCTGAATGCATGAGTAATCGTTGTTTTTCAAGTCCTTCCTTGTGTCAATATTACAGTTCTCTTGGCTCCTAGAAACTCTTCCCTCGCTCAGGTGTAAAGGTAACGGGGTGAGCTGTGAAACATTACAGATGTCAGTTGAATTTTCTTCATGTTTCATTTTGCCAGAGTCGATCTTATTCTCTATATTCATTTGGTTGACATTCGCTTTTTCAATTTGTTGTTGATGAAGAATGTCGCAGCTGTTAGGCCCTTTTTCTTCACATTCAAATTCAATGGGTATATCAGAGTTGGTCTTGTTCTCTGTGTCCATTTCATTTATATGCTTAACTCTTCCCTCATTCACTTCCTTCCGGATAAGGGCGAGCAGTGAAAGAAAGTAGGGATTAGGTATGTTCTCTTCCCGTCTAATGTCAGAGTTGATGTTGTCCTCTGAATTCATGTGATTTATAAAGTAAACTCTTTCCTCACTCAATTCTATTCGGAGTGGGACGAGCTGGGAATAATTGCCGGTGTTAGGCACATTTTCACAAATTTCCATTTTATTTGATTCATCAGTGTTGTTTTTGTCATTCTTTTTTATTGGGCTATCTCTTCCTCCGCACAGTTCTGTTTGTTGCTGGGAAAGATGAGGAATAATGCTGATGTTGATTGCATTTTCTTCTGGTTCATCTTCTGTCGGTATGTCAGAGTTGGTCTTGTTCTCTGTATTCATCTCATTAACAATGCAAACTCTTCCCTCACTCGGTTCTTTTTGAAGTGGGGTGAGTTGTGAAAAATTGCAGATGTTGAGTGAATTTTTCATAATTTCTTTTTCTTTGGAATCATCAATGTAGATCTGAGAAATATTGAAATTATCCGGTAAATTTTCTTCAAGTTTTAATTCGTCTGTGTCAGTCTGGATGTCAATTATCGTTTGATTAACTCTTCCCTGGCTCAACTCTATTTCTTGCTGGGTGAGCTCAGAAATGTTGCAGATGGTGAATACATTTTCATCAAGTTTGAATTCGTCCAGGTCCTCATGGTCGGTCTGGTTCTCTTTATCCACTTGATTGTATGAAACTCTTCCCTCGTGGAAATTCTGCGTCGGCCGGGTGAGTTGAGAAATTTTGTCATTGTTCACTGTTTTTTCAAAAAATTTTGGTTTTGATTTTCCTTCATAAGTCTTATTGGGCCGAAATAACTTCTTGGATTCCTTCTTTTTTGTGCTAAAATAATTTTTAAAGTAAACTTGTTAGTTAGGCTGCAAAATGGAAATAAAATCTATTACATATCTCTTTTTCTTTAAACATTTTAAGTATAATGATAAACAAATCGATCTAACATTCGCAAATTCAGCTTATTTCGAATATTTCTTCCTTTTTTAATCTATGAGACTCAAAACTTTTGTTTGTGTATAGGCTCATAGAAATTTAAAAAAAAAGCTCAATAATTTGATATTTTCAAAATTGAATTTGTGTGAGAAAACTTTAAACAGGAAAAATGTGATCTTGCGTGATTTTTCTTGCAAAATTAATTACCGTTAATATTTTTAAAATAGACAAATTTGGAGATATAAAATTTCCACTTATAATAAACATGTTCTTAATTTTAATTTTTATTTAAAACTTTATTTGATTTACTTAAGGTTATTTTTGTAACATAAAATTTTTTTTTAGCCAAGACTTTTCAATTTATTAAATTTAACATTCAATATTTGTTATTTAATTTTCTATTCCTGACACCACAGACTATGATGTTTTTAGTTTCGCCCTTCTCTATAATGGTTAACCAAGTTTTTATTATACTTTTTCCTTTTTTCTCTCACTAAAATAATAACTTTTGCTCTCCACTGTAATTATTTTTCACTTATATTTTGACAAATATTGCAAAACATATTTCATAGTCTGTCATTATGCTGTTTCAAATTATGTCGCTATTCATACATCGCATTTAACCCATGAGTGCTTCACGGTTTTCTTAAGGACTTCATAAGCCTACTAAGGTAAATTTCAAATGTAGTGTTAATTTCTGTTTTAGTGTTAATTATTTAGCCACAACGGAATATGTTTTTTTTAGATAAAATAAAACCTTTTTATATATAATAAATTTTCAGTTAATTTCTTTATATTTAATATTTTTCTTTAATTCATTATGGTGAAACTTCAAACTAACCATGAATAGTGCAATTTTCTTCAGTTCCAAAGATTCTTAAAAAATGGCTTAGAGATTTAGAAAAAATATTTTTTATTCAAAAGATGTAAACGAGTTACAGTTAGATTAGATACAATTATAATTTTAAAAATAATGTCGATAAAATAGAAAAATATTATGCTTACATTTTGTTCCAGATGTAGCGGAAAATATTGGGCATGATTGCAGAAAAGTTGGTAATCGGTTGGTTAAAAGTAGGTAAAAGTTGGTAATGCAGAAAAGTTGGTAATCGGTTGTTTAAAAGTTAGTAAAAGTTGGTAATACAGAAAAGTTGGTAATGCAGAAAAGCTGGTTTTGAAGCAAATGGAAGAACTACATTGTTAGCTTGACTCACAAGGATTTGCGTCATTGTTAAACTTTATTTGGAAGTTACTTAAAAAAATTAAGTTTTCATTGTTATTAGCTTGAAATATTATTTAAACCAACAATACTTCTCTTCCTTTGTTTACTTAAAGTTTAAACTCAGTGTACTCAGTGCATGTAAAAAAATAATGGCAAGAAAAACAAAATAAAATAAAATAAAATTAAATAAAGGAAATAAAATAAAAAGTAATTAAAAAATTTTTTTAAAAAACGCTTTTGATGTTACTATAATTTAATTATATTCGATTTTTTCCTTTTACAAATTCCCCCTTTTCCTTTAGAGAAATTAATTAGTAATAAAAAAAATATATTATTTTAAACATTTAATAGAACGATTAATTTATCCTAAATATGTGGCTCTTGTGGTTTAGTGGTTAAGGCACTAAATAGTCATTATGAAAAGTGAGATTCGATCCTCAATCCTCGTTAGAAGCCCACCCAGTTTCTATTGTCTGAAAAGTAAATGTGGCCTGTGTGCCATAATGACCACAAACCATAATCAGTGGTCAGTGGAGTGCTACAAGTAGCGAAACTACTGTAGTCGTTACTTTTTTCCGTAGTTCGTAGTATAGTGTGATACTTTTTAAAAGAAGTAGTGTAGTGAATTGTGCGATACAAAAAAATACAGTATTTTTTAGTGATTTCTGGAAAATACTTTTAATGTTAGTAAAATAAGGATATTAAGTTCAAACGTAAAATTATTTTTCTTTAAAAAGTTTTATTTTCAATGCATTATTACATGCATCAACAAATTTTTAGGAACATGTGCTCCGTATTTCAGCATAATATGGTTTTGAAATATGAAAAAAGTCCTGCTGTTTGCAACAAACAATTTATATACAGAAATGAAAATAATAAAATAAGGCAACAGTCTAAAAACTAAGTTTTTCAAGATGACTAAAACGTCGAAATTAATTCGATTTTTATCAGACCAAAACCAAAAAACGTTGGGCTCATCACGGTCAAAAGATGTATGCGGGATTTTCTGTAATGATACATGTTAACCACAGGAGTCGCACGCATTACGTCTTTCGTGTTTGGTCTGACAAAAGCAGAATTATGCTCACCGGTAAGTCACCTTGAAAAAAGTAGTTTTTAAAACTCTTATTTCCCATTACTGCGTGCATCTTTTTAGTTCTATGTCTTTATTTTTGTCTCTACATAGAAAAGTATCTAAAATTCAATACTGATACTTGCTTGTACTAATGAAATTTCTTATTTTGACAGTGAGCTCAACTCCAGTTAAAATTTGCACATCGCATTAAACTGTGTTCCAGCTCTGATTGGCAATAATCTCCCCTTATCGAAAATGAAAAAACGTAAAGCATTCTTGCAACAGCCCGTTGTGGGCCAGGGGTCATGGAGGTTAACGCTCCACAATTCTGTGACGTGACCAGTGGCATGATTGAGGGCCACCTTTACTTCACAGATGAGTTCTTGCCCATAGATCTGAAGCTAGGTGAGCTTCAAGCCACCGCTGGGGATCTAATCCCAGTCCCTTTACTAGTTCAATGCCTTAACCACTGAGCCATCACGGCTCCCTTAACCCCTTCTTTCTCGCTACCGTGAAAATGACGGGGTGAGGTTTCGCCCTCTATTTCTCACTCCCGTGATATTTCCGGGCTGGAGTGTTCAGTAGTAACGCTCCAATGAGAATAAAACTAATTGATTTCTTTTGCCCGGAAAACATTATATTTCTCATTTTACACAACAGATGGCAGTACCAGGACATTTCTAAGGTAATTGTACATAGTTAGTTTATTTTAAACTAGATGTCAGCACTAATCAGGGATACAGGGATAAAAAATAGGCACTTTTATGACCGTTTTGTAGGAAATTAACCTGATCGTTAAGGGGTTAATGAAAATATAGTGATAACTTTGGTTTGTTGAGTTAAAGAAACGAGTGAAACATGTATTGTCCTCTTGCTCATCAAAACTTTAAATGTCAATGCATATGAAGATAATATGCTCCTTTGGCGATAATACAACGAAAATTTCTACACGTAGTTGTTAAGTTGGTTGGAACGATTCAATACAGAGGTTCAGTTAAAATTTCAGCTCATTAATCGGTCGGAAAATGGTGATAAATTCTGTTAGTGGTTAGTAAACCATTGCAGCTTTTAATACCAGTAGGCCTAGAATTCCAGTTTAAATTTGATCCTTTCAGCTATCTGAAAAATAGTCGGAATTTTAATTAACGATAATTTCTGTTTGGCGAGAGGTTGGGATTTGTATTGTCACCTAGTACAAGGCCCCAATTAACGTTTGAATGTTTTAGCTGTTCGAAAAGGGGTCGAAAGATAACAAGATTCCATCACTTAAAACAGGTAAACAAGTTAATGAAAACGTAGGAATATTAAATAAAACAATAAATACTCTAAAAACAAGCATTGGAGGGGAAAAATCTTAAAAAAGTAAGTTTCAAAAGGAAAACACGAGGAGATTGAGATATTTATGAGAGCAAACATAATCCAATACAAAAAATGGTCTCGACTGTTTGATCACTACTTTTTAAAGGTTAAAAAAACAAGAGTAACTTCAAAATTTTAATATGATTCTTGATTAAAAAACGTGATACCATCTCAGAAAAACGTACGCTCAAAAAATAATAATTAATTATTCTAATGATAAAAAGCAAACACTTCAAAGTTATTTTACACAGAAATAAGAGTATTTAATTGAATATAATCGATTTAGTGCTAGGTTCCCTTCCCCTTTAACTACCTAATAATATCCTAAAGCAAATATTTACCTAATTACAAATACTTTATTCAGCAACCTCAAATGATAGATTTAATGTTAGACAAACGAGATAAAGTTTTAAAGTATTTCTTCCCAATTTACCAGAATTACTTTAATAATTCTTGTAAATTAAGAGGTTTGGGGATTTTACTCGGAAATTAAAATTTGATTAGTGAAACCTCTGATTAAAATTAATTGTCAAATAAAAAGGGAGGTAAAATTTGGAATGACTTAGAAAATCAAATAACTTTTCCTCATTTTCAAGCCTTTAAAAATCATACAGATTTAAAATACAAAATGAAAAATTTAGATAATTAAATACACCGTTATCTTTAATCAATGAGAAAAAAAGTTCAGTAAAAATTATCAGAATATGATCTGGCTCCATGGGAACACCAAAAAGTTCTATAATTTATCAAAAACATTTGGTAATGATTATGTTAAAATCAGCAATAAAATAATTTGATAAATGTGATAAAATTTGGTAATTTACTCATGATACCTTAGAACATGGCACAAAATCCATTTATTTGGTTAAATTTATTTTTCAGGCTTGTATTTTTTGCTAAATGTGTGGAAATGAGAAAGCAGAATTTCTGGTAAAATATAAATGGTAAAATTCAATATGATCGGAAACAGTTATTATATGAAGGGTTTAAATATCGTATATTTTGATTTTATTACCAGAATTATTACCCTGGGGGAAGACCTTGCGTTCACCTAGTTACATAAATAAAATTCTTGAATCATTAAAAAAAATGGAAGAAAAATTGCCAAAAAAATTCACTGTTAATCGAAATTTCAGCTGTGCTTGTTTTGAAATTATTAATTGAGTGTTGCTGATAAAACCATTAGAGGAAATAAAGAACATTGAATTATGCCATTTCAGTATGAAATTTTTATTTGTTGCTCAAAGTGATTGGGGGTTGCTAAATTTTGCTGCATGAAAGTGAATTTTACTAACACGCCTTCACAAGAAAAATCTTCATTATTCAAATAAAATCTTTGAATCAATGAAAAAAAATATAGGAATGTCTCTGAAGGAGATTTGTTGCTATCAAAATATTAGCTACATTTGTTTTGAAATTATTAGTTGAATGTTGCTGACCATTCGAAGAAATAAAGAACACTAACTTACTAATTGTTTTTGAAATGTGAAATTTTTATATGATGGTAGCAACTGTGAATTTAGCAAAATTTTACTGCTTTAAAGCGATGTGCATACACCAATTGTTTTTTTTATAATTAAAATCAGATTGTTGAAATGAACAATGAGAAAAAGTGAGGTAAGAAAATTGGCGAAGGGAATATTTTGCAATCAAAATTTCAACTATATTTGCTTTGAAGTTTAAAAAAAAATCGATGTTGATGCGCCATTGAAATATAAAGAATACTGACTTATGTACTTTTTAATGTTAAATTTTTTTATAATGGTAAAACTGCAAGTTTGGCAAGGTTTAGAACACACTAATCCGTAAGCGGTGTAATAATCTAGAAAGACAATATTATCTAAAAGCTACCGCAAAATTTATTTAAAAAGTATTCTTCAATTCCAACGGAATATCGTCCTTGTCCAATTCAATGAAAATTCAAAGTATTTCAGTAGGATAGCTCGCCTCATGATTTAAAACCCCGGTGTTAAATGGTCATACAAATTCTACTCGCAGCTCGCACCGACCACAATGCATAGTTATTTTATGGAGTTTTTGTTTTGTTTAAATAACAGTTTTCGTTTTAAAAACATAGTCTGTTTCTTAAAATAACAGCACTTATTTGTTTAAAAAAAAGGTGACCGTTTTAAATAATGGTTTCTGTAACATAAACAATATCACAGTTGACAGTCACACCAGCTGACAGTTTTCGTTCTGCAAATTTAACAGATTTTTTTTCAGTATATATAGCTAAGAGAAATGGAATATATTCCACTTTAGGAAGTCACAAATAAATATTGAAATGGGAAAGAAAAGTAAAACAATCCAAAATTTGACGAATCTGAAGAAGAGGAGATTTTATTCTATTTTATTTTATAACCGTCATTGACGAGCAGATCTAAATTTGAGTTTACGACTACCACTGTTCAACTCCGCACCCTTGTAATTTTGAACCCATTCCAAAAGACAAGGGAACTCCTGGATCAGGACCCCCAGAGGAATTGATTTGTTGTGGAAACTTGGAGGACTTAGTGACCCCAACAAATTTTACTCGCACCAGTCACCATTTAAGTCACGGGGATTCTTCGGTCGGCAGGATTCGAACTCCCATTCTCACGAACACGATTCCGATGCCCTACCAACCAGAATAATCCCGGCCTCAAGAAGAGGGGATTAAAAAATTAAAACCCAATTGATTGCAGTTTAAAACCTTATGATGTTTATAATAATTGCATCTCAAAAACCTTTCTATTTCTTTTTTGGGCTATCAAAAAGGTTTTTTTTTTTAAATTTTCAATCCCACTTTCCTCAATAGTAAGTTTTGCAAATTTTCATATTGTTTTTGCTAATTTGTGATCCCTAATGTTTATACTTTTTTATTTTTTTGAATGAAGCTTCTAGAAATCTATATTGAGGAAAACTTTATACATAAATATACTTATTATAATAATAATTGAAATAATAATACATTGAGCTACATATTATATCACGGTTACATTTTAGTAAAACTTCTAAGCATCATTCAATGTGAAATAAATAATCTTTTCAAAATATTGAAGAAATCAGTATATAAGATAAATGGACAGCATTCCATAAAATTTTAAGTTAGATTTGCTTTTCCAAATCATATATTTTAATGGTTTCATAAAAGTGGATACTTCTGCGGGCCTCAAAATAACATATCATATTCGCATTGCAGTAATATTTTAGTAACTTAAGATGGCATTAGCTCTTTTAAGGTTTTCATATATTCCATCTTTCGCTTTTAATATTTAATCTTCAAAAACCTAATAACAAGCATTTATGGGCTATACATTTACTTTATTGTGAGTTCAGTAAAGAATATATTTCTAAATTAAGAACGATTAACGCGTCTCATAAAAGGGTGATTTAGAGGCATGAAGGCGCTATTAACTGAAGCATATGACTATCTCAAAGAAAACTTTTTTTTTTCTTCTTATTTAACAACTTTTAGTTTTTTATCGATCTCTTTTGGATATGTTTTTTTTTTAAATGCTTATTATGAAATTCTGTTCTTAATGATAACTATATCACTACTATGATTACAGCTAAGCTTAATGATTATTTTTGAAAAATAATTCATTAAACTTCCTTGTAATTTATATTTTTCTTCGATTTTAAATAAAAGTTTTTTTTTTTTTTAAAATTCAAAGCATTTCTGTTTTTATTAATCTATTTCAGGTGTGTCTTTTCCTCTTCAAAAAGTTGCTATTATTGATAATTATATCATCATCATGATGGCAATAAAGATTAATAATTATTTTTTGAAAAAAACTTACAGGCCACAAGCAGAGGATTGCTAGTTTCTATGCGAAAATTCTCAAAAAAAGTCTACAAAGGAAACAAAATACCATAACGGTTTAACATTATGACTATACATGAATAATAGTAATAAATAATTAATATTTGTCAGTTCGTTCAAGGAAATTAAAATAGTGAAGTAGGAAATCCATGATGGACAAACCATTGTATTTACATTTCAGGAACGTTTGTAATCACAAAAATATGTTTAGTTTTTCTTATGTACCTTCATTATTTTTCTGAAATGAATTAATTTTAAGAAATTAAAATAATGAAGTAGGAAATCCATGATGGACAAACCATTGTATTTACATTTCAGGGAGGTTTGTGATTACAAAAATATGTTTAGTTTTTCTTATGTACCTTCATTATTTTTCTGAAACGAATTAATTTTAAGAAATTAAAATAATGAAGTAGGAAATCCATGATGGACAAACCATTGTATTTGCATTTCAGGAAGTTTTGCAATTACAAAAATATGTTTAGTTTTTCTTATGTACCTTCATTATTTTTCTGAAGCGAATTAGTTTTAAGAAATTAAAATAATGAAGTAGGGAGTCCATGGTGAACAAAACGTTGCATTTGCATGAAAGTATATAATTACAAAAATATGTTTCACGTTTCTAACGCGCCTTCATTATTTTTCTGAAATGTTATATTTAAAATAAAACATATTGATAATACTTAAAATGTTTTTAGAAAGTTTTCTTTGAAATATTTGAATCTAGTATGAAAAACAATATTTTTGCGTTAATATAAAAAGGCGTGAAAGCACTCCCAAATAAAAACTTATTATAAATTTTTTTAACGTGTTTCAGATGAGCCACTCGTCAAATGTTCACAATCTTGTCCACGAGAGCCGTCATGGCTCAGAGGATAGACCGTTCGCCTTCCAATGAGGTGAACCGGGTTCGAATCCTGGCGATGACTGGTCGATACGAATCCGCATCCAGCTTGTACCGACCACAATGGTGACGTGAAATTTCCTCAGTGGTAGACGGATTAAGGGTTAGAGTCCTTTTCCCGTCTGGCTAACCGCTGGTGGTTCTCGTGGTCTTCCTCTCCATGTAACGCAAATGCGGGTTAGTTCCCACGAAAAGTCCTCCACGAAGGAACATTTTAACCAATACTTGATCCAGGAGTTTCCTTGTCTTCTGGATTGGGTTCAAAATTACAAGGTTACGTAGTTGAGCATTAGTAGTTTTAATCCCAAAAATTGGGTCGGCTGTTCAACGATGATTATAAAATAAAAAATAAAATTTCGTCCACGATTGGTGGAGAATTGAGGAACGAATGGAGTTAAATTCATTTATTAAGGAATTATGAATTGGTATATTTAAACCTATCAGAGTTCAACCAACATTATCCACAAGCATATTATCACTAAATGATGATAAGTACGATCTGTTTTGCGTCAAAGCACTTCAAAATAATTAGAACATATTTGAAATGCTCATTAGATCATTCAGATACGTAAATATACGGCTTTAGTCGTAACTAAAGAGTAACTGACAGTTTTAGATTAAATACTTCAATATTTTTGCATTGAGACGTTTAAAAAACGCTTACGCAAATAACGAGTGTTCTAAAAATGACAAATGAAAAAGATTACAAAATGACGTATTGCTAAATGTTTATTGAAAAAATGTACCGAAAGTTTAATAAGATGAAAAATATTACATTCTCTTTTATTTATTTCTTAAATTTTTTTCTTATAAAATAGGAAAATACACTAGCAAAATAGGAATGAATTTAAATTACTTAATTTTTTTCTTTGCTTATTGTATGCTTTTCAATTCGAAATGCATTGTTGCATTATATTTTACGAATAATACATACATTTTTACACGCATGCACGCATCGATTGATTACTTTATTATATTCCGTCAAATTCGCTAGGTATGATATGCTCTTAAAAGCTAGTAGCTTTAAAATGAAAATTTAAAAATTATAACATCTAAATATTTTTGTTATCATTTAGAATGTTTTCTATCTGTAGATTTTAACGATTTATTTTCAGATAAAGTTTAAAGTCGGAAATTGATTTAATGTGAAGATATAAATATTCTAATATATATTCTAAAATATATATATTCTAAATATTCAATTTTATTATTGCACAGCTTCTGTTATCTCTTTATTTTTCTTAAAAAAAATCTAAATATTCTTGTAAAAAAGGACGTAAACGTTTGGTTTAAAAGTATCGACTTTTTTCAAAATCGAAGTTTAATTATTTCCTTTTTTGAAAGTTTCTTTTTTTACCATCATACGATGAGAAAAGAATGGTCAAAATTCTTGAATATGGTAATATTTACGTATTTCTGGCTCTATGGAAACATTAAGAAGCTCGGTAATTTACACCGCAGTGTTTTGGTAATGTTTTTAAATCAATATGATAAAATCAACAATTAAATATGATTTTATAATCTATGATAAAATTTGGTTATTATGGCAAAATATGGAAATTTTATAATGATTCTTTAGAGCATGGCATAAAATCCATTTATTTGGTTAAATTCACTTTTAAGTTTTGTATTTTTTACTAAATATGTGGTAATAAAAACCGTAATTTTAAAAACCGAAATTTCTGGTAAACCGTTACCACATGACCGGAAAAACTAACAAATGTATGGTTTAAAAACCGTATATTTTAGTTTTATGAGTCAAAATTATGATTTTTTTTTAACTACAACATGATAGAAAACAAAGAATTTAATTAGTTTAAGTAAATAGAAAAAAAGACATAGAATGGAATTAAAGAAATTTAATGGATAAAAAGAGTAATTATCCATACATTTAAAATATATACTCGAAAGTAATTTAAACATATTTCATTGCTTACTAAAATGTGCTCCTTATCAAGAAACTTAGTAGCAAAAGAGTATTCAAATAAAATGAGAAGGAATTTTCGTTGATAATTAGATTTAGCTCATTATGTATTGGTTTTCTATTTCCTTATTTAATGGTGGAAGTTCTCGGAACTAAACAGTGATTTGAAAAAAATCTGGTTGTAAAATAGAAAAAGTAGATAAGAAAAGAACAGAAATTAGAACTTAGTACCTTATTTAAACTTTTCGCACGTTTTTTTTTTACTTCCAAGATAATATTTATGAAATACATTTAACATACTTAAATAAATAATATAAAGGCGTATTATACCATTTGAAAAAGCGATTATAAACTTAACTTATTAACAATAAGTATATATGAATATTTGAGAACCATTTATATTGTTCTTTTTTATGTAGAAATTTTTTTTTAGAGAAATACAAAAAATTACATGGAACATCTTCTAAAAGCTTTTAGTTAAACTTAACAAAGAAGCATATTTACGTTATATACATGATTTCGAAAACATAGGAATGTGCAACGTTTGAAAATATTTCGATACACAAAATTCTTTTAGTCACAGAAGTTTTCACATTTTTTTATTTACAAAAATTTAAAAAAGTCTGTTTCGATACTTTTAAGAGGCTTTTAAGATACGCCAATTTCATTTGCAACAAAAGTATGAAGGTTGAAAAAATATTCAACTATCTCAATTAACGCATTAATTTATAGAAAGTTAATTTATTACGCATTAATTTAAAGAAAAAGTTTGTTTTAAAACATATATGGTTCTGATTATGAGCCTCGAGGGTTTATTGATTCAAGACAATGAGATGTAATTATGAAAGAGTAAAGTTTCCTCCTTTAATGGTGAGTTGAAGTTCACTCAAATTCAGATCACAAAGAACCAACTTGTCTAGAAAGTAAAGGAGGATTGTGCGCAATGTAGACCATATTGTCTCAGGGAGAAAAAGAAGTAAGGTGAAAACTATGTTGAAATTTACCGTTTTCCTGCCTCTTCGGGAACATCAAATACCTTGATAGTTCTTCCCGAAACGCTTTGTTAATGATTAAAAAAATGTTAAAATTACTAATAAAATATGGTTTTATAAGATGCGATAAAATTTGGTTAATGTGGAGAAATTTGGTAATTTTATCACGATACCTTAGCCCTTTATCTAATTTATTATAAAAAATATATTATATTATTTATTATAATAAACCATTTATTAGGTTAAATTTATTCATCTTGAATTTTTTACTAAATGTGTGATAAAAACTATAATTTTTGAAACCAGAATTTTTGACAAACCATTATCATATGAACAGAAAAACAAATGAATGGTTTAAATGACAAGCATTTTGGCTTTATTAACCAGAATTATGATTTTTTTCACCCGAAATATCATTATCATACATTTTCACAAAAAATTTTCTTTCCTGTGTAGAAACCAGAATTATTATTTACCAGAAATAAGTTTTTTATATTTTTAATTTTTTTTATTACAAATGGCTTTACTATACAGTATGGTAACCTGAATTGCCAGTTTAGCAGAATTTTTTCTGCTTGCACATTCATGTCATTGATCACGAAATTGTAAAGCCTTAACCTCTATAATTCCTCTGGTTCACAATGGGCTGTTTCAGAACTGCTTTATTTGCAGTAATAGATAAAATAAAGCGTGTCTAGAATCTTAAATTTTTAAAACACGAACTGTGAAAAATAAATTTTTTAATTTCACGATTTTCCTCGTTTTTTATTAAACGGCTTCCTAGAAATGATGCGAGCGAAAATTTTGTCAAATTGAAAGAGATACTATTTAAATATATTTGAGGAAACAAATTTCGTCTATAAGAATTGTGTGTAATGTAGCAAAAATTGTAAATTGAGAAAATGCATTATACCATAAAAAGAGCATGAGTGAATAAGAAATCAGTCAGGGAAGGAACCTATTTGATAGCTGAACGCACTATCACCTGTACAATCCCGTCATCTTGAGAAAACGATTTAAAACTCAAATAAAAATGCTTGAGAATCGGTTCATAGAGGATGGAAATAATGCCCCCATGGCCTTGAACCGACTATAATTTAGACTACTCTTTTTTAGAATTTATTCTAAAATTTGAATGTTGCAATTGAGACTTTTCTTTAAAGTAATATTTACCGATCAGGAGTGAATAAACAGACGAAATTAAGTCCCGAAATATTCTGGCTGCGATGACACTGTAGTGAAAAATCACTGATTTTGAGGCGAAATGAATGTCAAAAGTAACGAAATACAGCTCAAGAGGCACCGAATCATCAAAAGTAAAAATATTACATATAGTGCTAAAATATGCATGTATATATAATATAATGAGATATATGTAGAGTGAATAGTATATAGTATATATATTTTTAGCACTATATAGCGCAAAAAATATTTTAATGGTATTCGATTACTATACCGAGACAGAAAGGCATGATCAAAAATACCAGAATATGGTCAAATGTACCATGTTTCTAGCTCTATGGGAACACCAGAAACCTCCGTAATTTTTACCGAAATGCTTTAGTAATGATTTTTCTAAAATTGAGAATAAAATATGCTTTTATAATATGTGATAAGATTCGATAAATGTGGTCAAGTTTGATAACTTTATCATGTTACTTTAGAGCATGGCATAAAAACAATTTTTTCGGTTAAATTTCCGTTTCAGCTTTGTAATTTTGTACTAAATCTGTGATAATAAAAGATATAAATTAAAAATTCAGAATTTCCCGTAAACCATTACCATATGAACAGAAAAATTACGAAATGAATGGTTTTAATACCTCAAATTATTGCGTTATTAACCAGACTTTTTATTAATCAGAAAAGTCATTACCATACAATACCGTAATTTTACCAGATTTTGTTTCTCATAGTAAGCATTTTTTTCTTACTGGTATAGGTTTATAAATTATTTTTATCGCAAATAAAAAATCCCAACAGAACAGACAAAAAGTAATTAAAATTCCTCGACAATGTAAAATGTCTTAAGGATTATAAAATTTTATTTGCCTTCAAAACTGTCACACTTTATTGCAAAGTAATTTCGATGCTATTTTAATGTTAAAAGAATTAAAAGCCATAATATAAAAGTAATTCAACGTGACACGTATGTATAAGAATATCTAATGCCATATAGAACACAAAGACAAATCATTTGCTCCAAGCGATTATACCCATCTTTCACACGTGACATGAAGACAGACACAAGAAGTGCATTTATGAGGATTTTTCCATCTGTCACCGACTTGTCTTTCATACCCTTTTCTTTTAGCCAGGAGTAATGCTGAGTTATTTGTTTAATGCAATTTTATGAGTTATCCTATTCTATTGCAATTGTTTTTCTTCCTATATTATTCATTAGTTTGTTGACTTAGACAAAGATATTATCTTAATATATGAAGCAAAAAAGACTTGTTTATGTAAGTATATGTGTTGTTTTAATTCATTTAACAGTTTGAAAATTTAATCTTTTTTTATTTTAAAAGCAATCACATGATGATCGAACAATTAGCAAATGTAACACTAACTATCATTTAGCTATAATTTATTATTGGTGCCGTATAGTTATATAGCAAATATTTTTCTTCTTATATTGTTCATTAGCTTGTTGACTTAGACGAAGATATTATCTTAATATATGAAGCAAAAATGACTTGTTTATGTAAATATGTAATGTATAATTATGTAAGTATGTTTTAATTCATTTATTAGTTTGAAATTTTAAAAATATTTTTTTCCATTATAATAGCAATTGCATGATGATCAAACAACAAGTAAATATAACACTAATTATTACTAAGCTATAGTTTATTATTGATGCTGTATACTTATATAGCAAATGTTTTTCTACATATATGGGTTAATTAGTTTGTTGACTTAGACAAAGATATCTTAATATATGAAGCGAAAATGACTCGCTTATGTAAGTATATGCGTTATTTTTATTCATTTAATAGTTTGAAACTGAAAAATATTTTATTTTTATTTTAAAAGCAATTGCATGATGATCAAACAACAAGTAAATATAACACTAATTATTATTTAGCTATAATTTATTATTGATGCTTTATACTTATATTATTGATGCTGCATACTATTGATGCTGTATACGCTCTTTGTGGTGAATAAGTAATGTGATAAGACAACGGATCGAATTACGGTAAAAAGAACAGGCACTCAGGGCATTATATTGTAAACTTTATTAAAAAAAAAATTTAAATTCATTTTTGTGATCAAATCGACTTTATTTTATACATACTCTACCGTAGTTATAGTTTGGCTCATAAACAATTAGAGTAGGGTTCTATTTTATGCATTTTAATAAGTGTGTATTTCATGAAAAACAAATTTAAAGTTCTTAATAACTTCATTCATTTAAATTTTTTTTATGGAATCTTAGCTCTATTAAGAAGTTGTGATAATGAGAACTTTCTCCCCAGTTCTTTACAGTGTTGAATCGTCAAGAAACGAAAAACAATTAAAATGATTTCAAACAAAAAAGAAAGTTTTGAGCGCCTTTAGCAGGTTTTTCGTATTTCCCTAAATGTGTTTTAACTTTTCTTCGTCGATGATTTTTTAAAAAAAAATCTTTTTAATGATTTATCCAATTTAATTTAACGCAACTTGTCCGTAAAATAAGGTCTAAACTCAAATTAACAGCTGTCAAATTAAGTTGAAAGTGGAAATTTAAAACCTGCGATTTAGAATAAAAAAAAAAAAACTTACCGGCAAACTGTTAAAATGCTGCTCTATACTTTTAAGAAAGTCGAAATAAGAAATCAATAAGTTTCATCTGCTGTCTTAAATAAATGAAACCTTCTATGGAGTGTTATGGAAAATACGTTTTTTAGAATAATTTTGGATAGCAGCAGGAAATGCAAATTTTTATTAAAAACTTTTAGTTTGAAGAACACTAGAGGTAGAAAATTTTAATTACATGCATAGGTCACAGTTTTTCTTTCAATAAGTATGTGCAATTTTATTTTTTGATTTTTTAATATAAATATTTTCAGTTAAAAGCGCTTTAAAAAATAAGGGATGTTTCAAAATTTCCCCCCATAAAATATATTTTTAGAATTTTTGCAAAGCTTAAATACAGTCAAACCCTGCTATAATGAACACTGTTTATAGTGAACTCCCGGATATATGGAACGAAATGTTAATGTTAGTTTTTGAGGATAT
Organism: Parasteatoda tepidariorum; assembly: GCF_043381705.1. Taxonomy (NCBI): domain Eukaryota; kingdom Metazoa; phylum Arthropoda; class Arachnida; order Araneae; family Theridiidae; genus Parasteatoda; species Parasteatoda tepidariorum. The sequence goes on along the minus strand of NC_092209.1, from coordinate 33,692,517 downwards.
AGTGAGCCAGCAAAGGAGAGGAAGGAGAGGAATATTATAGACTTTTTTCAGTCTTCGAATGACTTATTTTTTTCATTTTTTTAAATAATTTTGAACTTTCTACTTCAAAAAAAAATACATAAACGATTTTTAAAACCATCTATAGCATGGAATGTAGCAATAAGCATTTTTCTCGTTTGCTTCATTATTTAATAGCATTATTGAATTGGTTGAGTATTCAAAGAAGTCGCAATCTTCCAGTATCTGGATATATGCTTCAAGTCAAAACCGATGAAATAGGTGAGACTACTTTTATGTGATCGAATGGCTGATGAGACAGGTTTAAAAAGTGGAATAACAGAAATTCAAGAAAAATTATCGGAGAGTCGGGAAGAGTGCTTCCATATCTGATGTTGAGGTTTGCTCATCAGCTAAAGATTACTGTTTATTTTTGTACGCAAGACGAAGAGTAATGAAAAATAAAAGTTAACACATTTTTTGTTAATATGTATTATGTTTCAGTCCTTTTTGCATTTCATTTTATTAGTCATTGATTTAAATAATGTGTATTAAAAAGGGGGAGTTAGAGGAACTATAAGTTAAAATTGTTTGCGAAACGGCTATAGAGAAGTTCCGGTTATAGTGAACCAAAATTTCGGTCCCTAGAAGGTTCACTAGCTGGGTTTGACTGTATAAATAAATACATTCGGAGTTATGGCTTTTACAACGCGTATGTGCTTATAAAAATTACCTCGTAATTTCCACCCTTTATATAAATATTTACACTGAGAAAAAAGTATCGTAAAAATTACCAGATGTACCATATTTCTGGCTCTGTAGGAAAACCAAAAAAGCTCTGTAATGTTTACCAAAGTGCTTTGGTAATGACACTTTAAAAAAATTACCTATAAAGTATGGTTTTATTCCTAAGCTGTTCGGTAATAAATGTGTGAATTTTGTTATGAAAACCGGTAAACCGCTACTATATGAATGGAAAAATTACTAAGTAAATGATTTAAATACCATCTATTTCGGTTTAATTAATCAGAATTATAATTTTTTAAACCAGAAATGTCATTACGATACTGTATGGTAATCGTACAAGAATCTTTTTCTCCGTGTAGAATCCTTGCCAAAATTTAAACAAAAATATATATTCTGAATTAGAACAAACCAAAACGAAGTAAAATTATTGAAAGCAAGCAAGAAAAATTATACACATTTCTAGTTGATAGTTAATACTTAAGCTTGAAAAAAAACTTTTTCAAGATCTGACTATTATTACTGACTCTATAAGCTTTAATCAAGCAATTAAAATGGCTATGATGGTTTTAGTTTTGCGTTAATTATTGGTCGGATTTTTAAAACCTTTGGGTTTTTCCCCTCTTCAATGTACAGTGTACATTTTTCTTACCTGAATTTTGTCAGAAATTTTAAGAATATTTATCAAAAATTGTATTTACGAAGCACTCGGAACTGAAAATTAAACAAATATTGTACATGTTGTAACTTTAATGGGATTATGTTTTTTGAAAAATATCTGAGCACTCTAAATTGTACTCTCAATGGAAAAAACTTATTACAATGTGAAATTCCGGGTCAAATTACGGTAAAAGTATCGATACTTAGAGTGCTGGTACTTTTTACCGCGAAATCTATATTTATCAGAACATGTTACTTGAAAAAACCCTGATAAGCCGTGTTTTTCAGTGTAATAAAAGCCGCAAAATTTCTGAGTCACTGAAATTAATAAAGTATTCCATGAAAATTACAGTATAATAGTATCTTTTACAGTAGAAATGAATTTGACGGTAAAATGGATTTTACGAATGATGCACCCAAAGTGCCGGAGAAGGTCAATAATAATAATTTGATCCCAAATTTTTTACATTGTACTCAAAGAGTGCTCAAAGAGTGCAAGAGTAAAAAACACGTTATATTTAAAGGAAACGTACATCGACCTACTTTTTTTAAAATTTAATGCTGTTTTTACATAAAAATTCCGAATTAAGCAATCATATCTTAGAAAGCGATTTGAGGCAATTAATTTTTTAAATAAATCACTAAATTTTCGTAAAATAGGTACATTAGTTTTGAGAAAAAATGTAAACATATATTTTGCTGTCTTTTGTATTTATATGTTCTACAGTAGTTCTTTTAAAGGCAATTTTTATTTAGCATGTTTGGGATTACACTGTAAGAAATTCCGGATCAAATTACGTAATAAAACAGTGGCATTGAGGGTACACCATTCGCAAAATCCACTTTTACCGTAATTTATTAAATCATAATTTTTACAACAATATTTATTTAATTCGAGTGATTTAGTGATTTTACGGTGATTATTACTGTAAAAATTACAGCACATCAGAGTTTTTGTCCAGTAGCTTATTCCAATACAGAGATATTTTACTGTAAAAAGTACTAGCACACTGATTGCCGGTACTTACCTTAATTTAATCCGGAATTTTTTACAGTGCAGGCTCTCGAACTATTCAAAATTCTGTTAAAATTAAGACTGATAAGAATAAAAAAAACTACTCAGTAGCATGATTAAATGAAATAAAAAGCATAATTTTTAGCAATATAAATAATATTTATTTTTAGAATTTTAAAAAAAATCAATTATGTTTGTAATAATTTCATTTTCAAGACACATTTTAATTTCTTTTCTAACACAAAAAGGTTCAGAAAAAATTTTAATTGCATTTATTTTAAACTAAATATCTATTTATCATCATTGATAGTATAAAGAATTTGAATAAATTCCTAAATTATATTAAATTAAATGAATAACAATACTTTTGTGCCCACTCGTTGAATAGAACCTTTTTACAGCAAGTCAATTTCTTTTTTAGGATGATCTGAAATATGATAGATATTTTAATTTCCCTGTAGAAGTACTAATTATAATTGTTTTGATTATAAAATGTAATGAGTTTTGCACCGAAATTTTGTACATGAATAAAATTAATGAAGATTAATGAAACATATGTTTATCTATTCAAAACTTTACAAAATATTTGGCCTTTTCTCTCCGAGGAATTAAATGGGAGGCAGTTTTGAAATTCAACGTTCGAAAAGGGTTGCTTCTGATGCATCATGGGAAAGTATGAAAACTAACACATTTTTTAACATATATTTGTATTTAGAGATTTTTTTCACAAAACTTATGACTAGTTAAAATTTTAAATCTAATGACTTCTAAAACTTTAAGTCTAATGTAATTCGTTAATTCTTTATTTCAAAAATAACATTTTCGGAATCTTTCAAAGATTATTATAACGTAATTTCAATGAGAAACTTCAGTTTTGATAATTGAATTCAGAGCATAAAAAATTTCTGACAATAAAACTTTTCACAAATTCTTTTATTTTCGACGAATTGCAATTGTTTATAATATTTCGTAACCGTCGTATAATATTGTTTATAATATTTCGTAATAAACGTAATGACAATTACGTTTAATAAAATATAATTTGTTTACTTTTTTCTACTTTTTTCTAATTATAAGTAATCGCAATATTTTTAATTTAGTTTATTAAGAACAAATGATAAATTCACATATTTTAGAGTTAATTGATTATGTAAGCATGGTACTTATCTATGATTTTTTTCACATTTTGAAATTATAAAGCCCTAATTAAATCATTTATACGACTTTAAAATAAGCAATATTTAAATGTTTATAACTCTCATATTTAATAATTAAATATTCAATACGATAGAATTAATATCTGTTGTAATATTATGGTTTTAAAATCTGTAAAAGCTTTTTTTGAGAATTTTTTTTTTGTCAGATATATTTTAAAAACTTACATTGCTTATTACATTTATAAACTACAAAATATATCAGAATGGAACAAAATATATTCCAGCTTTTAAATGTTTAATATAGAATATAATAACATGGAAATACTCAAAGGGAATTTTCAATTAATATAATTTCTTTATCTAACTACATCTTATAGTTATAAAATGTTTTAAAACACTGATTGTTTCTATTTTTAACAACAAATATAAGTTCAATTTTTTGAACGAGAAATGATATTAGGTGAATGAATTTCAGGTAAATTTATTGCATCACAGATTAAAGGATCAGTGTTTCATATTACTTTTCTTTTGCTTGAAATAAATTTTCCGAATTTTAAATGAAAAATAATTATTGACGAAATATATGAAAATAATGATAGCTAGTAAAATTTTTTTCTGAAAGCTCGCAAATATAAACTTAAGTTTTTATTGTAAGCTTTTATTCGCGATGAAATATCAGCCCACGTAATGAATTTTATCTATTTAAGGGTCAGCACGAGGCATGTACGTATCATCCAGGATTGTTGTAACACTATCCCTCTTGAATCTTTCATCTAATGGTATACTCGTATAATTAACCCTTGTTAGAAATTTTGGATCGTTTTAAAATCATGTAATATCCTTATACCATATTATCTTAATTCTTAAATTATTATTCCACCTAAAGAACTTATTAATGTTTCAGATATTCAGATTATGGTACAAAGTAACGGCATTATGGTTTGTCCTTAAAGTAGACCATAAGAGAAAAAGTTGTGAAACAATTTTAGATTTTCTCGTTAGTTGAGGAAAAATAAAACCTTGTAATATTTCTAAGTTGAACCATATAATTTAATTCTTAAACTTTATTACCCAAAACTATGGAACTTAGCTTTGTAATGTGAATCTTGTGAATAATTTTGAGATAGAGATTTGCTCTCTATGAAGAAAAATAAAACCCTTTTGTTTCTAAGTTGAGACATGTTCTCTTAATTTCTTTACTTGATTACGCGCTACTGTGGTTCAATTTAAACAACAACATTTATCAATTAAGCATTTCATTAATGAGGCAGATATTATGTTTGGTTTCCCAACTTAAAATATCGTCTGCACTAATTAATTAGCTTATTTAAGGTCAACCCCTCGAACCATTAAGAATGAGTCTTAGAACGTGAGGATATGATCATTAGATCAACAGTTATGATGGTACGCTTTTTTTTTGACGCACTGTACATTCAACTAAATTGCTAGATGTACCTTAGGGCAGTTCTGCAGGGTTGTGTCCTGGTATTGCTCTTGTTGCTGTTCCTTTTACATATGCAAACTATTGTCTTCCTTACGTACTAACAAACAGTTGGCTGTTCTTATATGAACAAGATGTTTGACATTTAATAGTTTTAATTGATATTGAGTTGAAAAAGTTAAACATTTCTATTATTTAGCGCCTCAATACTAAAATCTTTTTCTACATTTTTATAGGTTTTGAAACTTTTTTAACAATTCCATATTTAAAAAAGATATTTCATTTACATTTTGCGATCCTTTTTTGTGGGCAGTTCCATTATTAATAGTTTCAAGTTGATATAGAATTGAATAAGTATGCCAACATAAAACTATATAATTATTTAATACATTATTTAATACAATCATTGAGATTACAAATATTTTAGAGCCTATAGTCTAATTAACTTAAATAAAGGAAGTGTACATAATTATAATATAATCAAATATTTTTAACGGTCTACACTTGAAACTTGAGAAGCTGTTGTTTAAATAGGACCCTAATGGACATTATACCGACAAATCATTTAATCCTCAGTTTCATTAATGTAAATTCAATTATTAAGCTATTATAGCACATATCATATTATCTGATGAGAAGTTAACTTCATTAATATATTTGTAAACAACGATTATTATAATGTGAGTATATTATTGATTTTAGTCGCTTAAATCAGAATAAGTCTATCAATATAAACTCGGAAAATAAATTGATTAAACATTGATTTAAATATCATCTTTTGTGATGTCATTTTAATTGATATTTTGTGATATCCACCAATTTCTCAGAGAGTAAATACCATAATTATTTTTTAAAAATTATTTTTGATAACAACTCAATTATAATTTTGTGATATCAGTCCATATTTGGAGAGTATATACATCAAATATTCTGTTTTAACCGTTTATTTTGTGGTGTCATTTCAATCATTATTTTGTGATATCAGTATTTTTCATAGAGTAAATTTATTACACAGTTTGTTTCAAAAATTTTCCTTTGTGATGTCAATTTAATTAATATTTTGTGATATATACCAATTTTTCAAAGAGTAAATACCATAATTATTTTTTTTAATTGTTTTTTGATAACAACTTAATTATAATTTCGTGATATCTGTCCATATTCGTGGAGTATATACATCAAATATTCCGTTTTAAACCGTTTCTTTTGTAGTGTCATTTCAATCATTCTTTTGTGATATCAGTATTTTTTATAGAGTAAATTTAATACACAGTTTGTTTCAAAAATTTTCCTTTGTGATGTCAATTTAATTAATATTTTTTGATACATACCATTTTCTCAGAGAGTAAATACCATAATTCTTTTTTTAAATTCTTTTTTTATAACAACTTAATTATAATTTTGTGATATCAGTCCATATTTGAAGAGTATATACATCAAATATTCTGTTTTAAACCGCTTAGTTTGTAGTGTCACTTCAATCATTCTTTTGTGATATCAGTATTTTTTATAGAGTAAATTTATTACACAGTTTGTTTCAAAAAATTTCTTTTGTGATGTCAATTTATTTAATATTTTATTATATCTACCAATTTCACAGAGAGTAAATTCAGAGAGATTCTCAGAGAATTCAGCTTCGTATTTGTTGCTATATTTGTAATAATAAGAACTGAAATTTTGAAAACCTGAATTTTTACAAAACCATATGGACCATATTATTTACCATACGAACAGAAGAATTACCACATAAATTAATAGTACCCAATATTCTGGGTTTTTTTTAAACAAAATTATTATTATTTTTTTAACCAGAAATGTCAATACTAAACAGTACGGAAATTTTACCAAAATGTTTTTTTTTCTATGTGATCTATAAGTAAATTCAGACCTTTTGTTTTTGAAAATCTTTTTTTTACCTCGATTTCATTATTCATTTCTGATATTTATCCACGATTAGACAGCTAAATTTTAAGTATTTTGTTTAAGATGAATTCTTTTTTTGATTTCAATTAAATTATTTTTTTGTGATATCTCATATTCTGAGTGTAAATATGCCAAATGTTTTTTTTTCTTTTTTGATAAAAATTTATTGAGTTTTACCTTTTATTAATTTTGTCTTTTATGCGATATGAACTTTTTCTAACTGATCTTTAATCACACAGTGAGCTATTGGTTTTTCTAAGCAATGGGCTAAAACATAAATTTGAAAATGTATTTATAACTCGAGATCAATATTTTGAATTCTTTAGAAAATCGTGAGAAATAAATAAGATTTGAACGTGTTGTAGAACTAAATATTAAAAAAAATTCATATAACTAGCTTGAATGTTTTTTTTCTGTCATCATTACGCAGTTTTTGAAACATGAAAAAATATATCAAATAATTTAGCTTTTCTATCAAGCGATAACAATAAAATTGAAATAGTTTAAATGAATAAGCTTTGTTTCAAAGATAAAAAAAAATGATAAATATGCTTGTTGTTTTTAATTTCATAAACAATCGTGATTTGTTTTAAAAACTTTTCAGCCGGAAAATTATTGAGTATCTGCCTCTGTTTTTCTAAACAGCAAATAAAAAATGATGTATGAAAATCTATAACAACTATAAAACCATAGTTTAAAAAAAAAAAAACCAAACTTTTATTGACTTTGCTACGTTAACTTTTTAAAGTTTTTTCTTTAAAACTTTCGTAGACGATTACTTGATTTAACACACGTATGTCTTAATTTTGATAACTACCCCGGACAGAAAATAAAACACTTTTTGTAATTAAAAAGTTTTCATTGTTAATATGTCTTCCGGCTGGTAATGTAAACCATGACAAAAAAATTAAATATTATTATTATTTTTGCATAATTATTTTATAAAAGAATTTATAAAATATGTTTTTCGATAAATGTTTGCAGATTTAGAAAAAAAATTGAAAAATAGGTTTTTACAAAAAATAGTTTTTTTTTGATGAACTAAAACATTTTTATTAAATGAATATAGTTTTGACAAAATAGGAAATAAGTATTATTATTAAAGGATTTTGGAGATTTACCTTTTGATAAAGGTATTCGTGAAAAACGTTATTATTTTTTTTCCAATGCCCACCTGTGTTAACATTTCGTCCATTCAGGCAATTTGCAGGACAGGTTTGCTAGCCATTCTTTCAGGGACACCACATCAGGTGGGCCAACGTTGCTTCCAGAATAAAGACAGATAGTACAGAGAATGAAAGAACATCCATGCCTTTCCTGGGATTCAAACCCAGAACCTTTCCCATGCAAGGCAAGTTCCCTGACCCCTAGCACCATCCGGTCGGCTAGAAAAACATTATTAATAAATATATTTAAAATATAAATTTTTTATTATAAATTTTAATGACAAATCAGACATTAAAATGTTTTCATGAAGGAATTAAAGAGATAGTTCTTTCAATTTGTTTGGCAAAGCATCACTTAATGTTGTATTTAAATTGAGAAGATAAGAGGAAAGAAAAATATGGGTTTTATAGTGATTTTTGTACGAATAACTTAAGTTATATTTCGAAAATCCTTTCGATAATTATTGTTTTGCGAAACTAAAATGTTAAAAGTTAATAAAAATAATAATGTTATAGAAATGTTTTGATTGAGTTTGTATAAAAGGGAATACTGCATACTGCGTTTTGAAAATAAATTAAAGCATTTTGGGAATTCAAAACTTTTGCATGGAGAAAATAATTCTGGGAAAAGTATAGGAATGACCTTTCTGGTGGAAAAAAATCATTATTGTGGTTAAAAACTAAAATATAAGATGGTTAAGCCATTCCTTTAGTAATTTTTCCGTTCACGTGGTATTGGTTTAACAGAAACACTGGTTTTTAAAATTTTAGTCCTTATTATCACACATTTAGTAAAAAGTACGAAACTGAAAACCAAATTTAACCAAATAAATGGTTAAAATGCCAGTCTAAGATATGAAAAAATACCAAATTTTAGCACAGTTATCATATTTAGTCACATTTCATAAAATCATATTTTATCGTTAATTTTACCAAAAATCATCATCAAAGCGTTTCAGTAAAAATTTTCAACGTCTTTTGTGCTTCTATAGAGCCAAAAAACAGATACGTTTTACTTTATTCTGGTAGTTTTGATCATACTTTATTTCCTAAATGCACTGTTTGAATTTTCATGAAACTCTGTTAGATAACTTAATTGCTAATCGCACAGCATCAAATTAAAGGTTACATAAGAACAATGTTAATAAACATAAAAATTAATATTAATTTAATATGAGATTTTGTTTCACATATTCAATGAAAGTTAACCAACAATTTTAGAAATCACATTACTCGAAAAGAAATTGAGTGAAATAAAAAGAAACATAGAAGACTTCTAATAAAACTTTATAAAATTCTATAAGCATTAAAAAAATATCGATCCACGCATCATTGAAATAAATGCAATAATTTTTATTTTGAATCAATTTCTGTACAATGCATGGGTGTTTTAAGAGTTTGAAGACTTGGGAAATTGTTGTTAAGGTAATTCCTAAATTAATAACACCCTAACATCTTTTAAGTTGAACATTCTCATAGAATATTAGAGCTTATCTAAGATTGTTTACCTTGGGTAGCATTCTGGGATAATGTAGTTAAAGATTTATGGAATTAGAAAATGCAGACACTTGAACGCTCAAACCTGTGAAGCGACTTGTTAAACTTTTTCAGAAAACGAGTTAAACGTAAAGTCTCTGTTAGTTTATTTTAAAGTATTTACGTTGCATTTTATGCAGCACAATAAACGATAAAAATAGTATGCTTTTACAACTTAGATTTTAACTGTGTTGGATTATGAAAATTCTAATACTGCTTTGCAAGTTTCTAATGAATAAATTTTAACTATTTAATAATGGGATTTTATTATTTAATGTTTAAGTAGTATTTTATTTCTTTGACTTTGAATATGCAACCATATAATTTATTCTCTGTAGCAGACTGTACCTCTTAAATATTCCTGAGGATTTATTATTTAGGATGTTCTTTGAAAGGTTCTACGCAGAAAAAATTTTGATTGAAATTACCATGAAAAGTACCGGCACATAAGTTGCAGGTACTCTTCCCCAATAAATCCCTTTTTACTAGTACGCAAATTTTAATATACCGTGATTCTTACATTAATAATTATCGTAAAATTACTCCAATGAAATAAATATTACTATAAAAATTACGGTATAATATTTTACAGTAAACTGGATTTTCGGATATCCAAAGTTCCAGTACTTTATACCGTAATTTGATCCAAATTTTTTTACAGTATAAAGTCATATCATAGAACACTTAGAAAATAAGTAGCTATATCTGAAACTAATATGAGTTTGTGACACTAATTTATGACTGTCTGGTTGAGCTATCTTTAACAAACTACTCTATGTTAATAATAAAAAAAAGTGCAAAATGGCAATAGAAAAAAAATTACAGTTTAATTATAATGCAAAAAAATTTTGTTGTTATATTCTAATATTCTTCTATGCCGCATTGTTTTAGAATGTAAAAATCAGCAGCAATTGGATACTCGTAACTCATTACATGGTTGTGTTTATTTACGTGGTTTTGCAAAGCGTGTTAACGTAACAGCTTTCAATCTTGGGTTTATTACCAAACTGAATCAATTTTCAGATCAAATTTAATTAGATGCTTGCAACTCACGTGATTGGCTGACACAGACAAGACGTCGTTCTCAAATATCCAATTAAAAATTGTTCATTAATTTTAATGGTTTTAATGATTTAATGAAATTATCGCCAAAATGAAATTATTTTAATATGTTCAATAATATTTCAAGTATTTAAGCATTTTGTCCGTTTTAAAGTCTAAGGAATTATGTACGGTTGGAGAGCACAGTTAGTTTAAAATTATAAATTTACTTTGAGTTCGAATTAATCAAACAGTGACTTTCTTATTTTTCTTATTAGAAGAGATTCGAAAACACCCTCAGTAAATTCCATTCAGTTTTATTTTAAACATAACGCAAAAATATTTGACAAAGAAAAAAAAAGAATCATAATTTTTTCTCTAATAGTATTCTTTTTTTAAAAAGCATTTGTTTAGGAAATTGATCCTATTTAAAGGAATCAGCGGTGCGTTTAGATAATCACGAACCATAAACGGAAACGATTTGTTATTACATCAAAAACAAAATAGCATTACATAGGTGATCGTGGTTTATGCAATCAAGTTAGTGATGCCACTTGCTAGTAATAGTAGGTTTCAAATAAATATGAAACGAGGGAAAATCTTAAAAGATAAGCGTTAACGCTTTATTCAAAAATTGTTCTAAGCATCCACCATAATTAGAGTATTTATATTAAAAGAATTTTCTCAGCAGAAAATTCAAAAATCAAATTTTATTTAACATTTACAATAACATCACATGTTATTATTGTGTTATAAATTTTATAATTTTTCAATCATAAATTCCGGTAAAATAATTGGCATCAGTCTGTTTATCCAATTAATTGTAGAGTTTACGGTCAGGAACATTTCTTTACGGATACGGGTTTGAAACCGGAATGGAAAACACGAGTACAATAACATGGTTTCAAAATCATTAAAATAAAATTTAACTTGACATTAGAGTCAGCTTATGTGAAGCTTTTCGTCAAGTATTGGACATTAGAAATAGATTGTGTTTCACTCGTGTTTTGCCCAATGAACCGTGGAGCTCATTGGACAAAGTTAATTAGTTTATCTGGTGGTGACATCTATTAGGAAAAATAGGTAATTCTAGACTTTTTTGTGTTAAACAACCCTGTGATGCTGCCGTCAATCAAAATGTTGAATGAATGAAGGTTTCATATTCTAATAGTCCAGGTTCACCAATTGGGGAGTGCAGGACACTGAAAACTCTTCATGTGCTGAAGGAATGGAGGAAACATTGTGGTGTTAACGCTTGGATTCGAATTCCCGTTCAAATCAGCCCTATCGGCTTGAACGGGAGTATCTTGTAGTAGACATGCACCCAGCTACAAGAAACTATGTGGCTTTAAAAGGTGGTCTTAGTTGGAGCAGTTAAAATTCTGGTTGCTTAACTATGTTAGGTGTAAACAATCAGTAAGCGAATTTTCTCACAGTTAACAGCTTGAATATCATCTTTTTAGGAATATTTTATTCTTTTGATTAAATATGGTAAAATAACAATTACGTTAAATATTAAATAGTAACAATATATTTGTTCCTCTAAAATATATTTGAGTTTTTTGGTAAGAATATGAAATTTGAAAATAACTCCACATTAAAAGTAACTCGTTTCATTTTTAAAAATTAAAATTCCTGTTTTTTATAACTACTAATACTATTTGCATCTTAAAGAAATTATAAATTTGAATTATAACGATGTCACTGTGATTAAGTCACCGAGCTGTTATTTTGAAGGATCGGGGTTAGATCCCCAATGGAAGTTTAAGACTTGCCGGGAAATAAAGTCGGCTTATGCGCAATGATTATCACATTGTTATCATTATGCTGTTGGTCTTGTACTGGAATCTATGTTGACATTTTTGGTGGACAACTGACTCTCGTATGATGCCTTTTAGTAAATGACAATTACAGCAGAACATAGTGTAAAAAAAAGAAGAACTAGAAAAAAAAACTAAACATTTATGCACCAAATGTTAAGTTTCAAAAAGCATCTAACTAAAAAATCGTTTTTTCTGTTTATTATGCTACAGATAATGGATATCATTTTATTTTTAAACAAAGGGCTTCGATGGGCTTGAATTCTTTATGAGCAAAAAACTTAATTTCATGTCTTACTTTAAATACACTTCGTATACGCTATGCAAGACATGCGCCTTAATCATTTATAATACTACACTTCTAAGACCGTGACGAATTAACTATCTTAGACATAATTGCTTTTAAACTATTCATTTATGTTTTATTCATATTACAATAGGTGTAGTAAATTAACATTTTTTTAAAGAAATGGCAAGTAAAGATAAATGAAGGAGATAATAACTTTTTATGTTTTAATAGTAATTGATGACTCATTGATTTTAAGTTAATGACGAAAGGTTTTTAAATGAAGTTAAAAAAATAATTGCAATATATCGTTTTAGACAACTCATATTAAAATTCAAAATTCCGATTTTTGGATTGAAATTTTTTTATTTATTTATGATACATACTTTGTCAAAATTTTTGTCTTTGTCAAAACTTTAAAAGTTGCAGAAATTTCAAAATTCGTTAAGAATATTTAGAGAATATTCATGTAGTTTTGATTTCAAAATAAAATAATAATTGTTTTGACTGTTTCTGGAAATTTTTATTTGCACTTAATTTTTAAAAAAAAATGTTCCAAGGATATCAGTATTTTAGACATATGACTGTCTAGAAAAGAAAGCTTTTGTCATAATACTTGTATGATTTTAAGTTAGTTATAACCTTCTTATTTTTAAGAAGAAGACAAGGTAGGCAAATAATTGTCAATGATGTAAAAATTATTTAAAGATAAAAAAAGAGCATAAAAATGTCCAATTTGCTGCGTTCTGGTTGGGTAACTTCATTTTTTATTATCGCTTAAGTTACAAAATCACTCACAAGTTCGCCAAAAGATGGCTCTGCTAACTGAGAAAGCTATAAACTATTTTTATTCATCATTATTGGCAACAACGCGACTCACAATGAGGACTAAATTAACTAGTGCCGTAGATATAAGGAACCCGTAAGAGGAAGTGAAGGTCCTATCTTCCCGATGGCAACGAAAAACCGGTTTTCAGGGTTACCTTATTTTTGTGGTTTATCTTATTATTGGCGTTTAAAAAAAATTTACTACCATTTTTTTTTGTTGAGTGTTTAGTTGTACT
>NC_092209.1:33645215-33678167 GCF_043381705.1 Parasteatoda tepidariorum | reverse complement strand
CCGGGAAGATAGGACTTTCACTTCCTCTTACGGGTTCCTTATATCTATGAAACTCCTAAATTAACAAACACACATGTAAATATTTCAGTTAGAATGATTTGATATGAAGTAGAAAACATTGTTTTCTAGTTCAAATAACCAGAACCACCGGCTGGTGATAAATTTCTAATCTTGAAGCTTAGGATGAATAACCAGTTAACTAAGCAGAACGTAGTAAAATTTATACATCATAAATGAAATTTACAATCACAACCGTTTTTTAAAATCGATTTTTGATCAATTTTTATACAATCGGTAGAAAAATAATTCTTAAAAAGGACATTTTTTTGTCCAAAAAAAATGAAGACAATTTCTAAGAGAAATCAGAATCTGAGAGAAAGAGAAATTGCATTCTAAGAGTTTTCTAAGAGAAATTATAATAAAAAAAATCCTTTAAAAACTTATAACTTTAGGGTATAGAAAAGAAAGTTTTACCATTGTACTATTAACTATACATGCATTTTGCCATGTTAGTATTCAAACATTATTATAGATTAACTTTTTTGTAATTAACTTTTTTGTTAACTTTTTTTTAGTAATTAACTTTTGTGTGGGTTTCAAACAATTGTTAGCACGTGCTTATGTTTAAGACAATAAAAATGCTGATTTTTAAAATAAAAACTAATTTTCGTCAGCTTTTAACTTATATGCATATTATCTAATTTAACGAATGTAATAAAATAAAAGGTTCATTAGCGTTTAACTAAAATGTAATTAAAAAAACAACCTTTATTCTGAACTTATAATGTAAATTAAACTACTAACAAATTATAATATAACTAATCGGACGCTTAACTAATAACAAAAATTATTGTAATATGAAATGAAACATTGTCGGGCATAGAAGAATACTTCATCATTTTCGTTATTTTAGTTGTATCATGACTCAGTTTCATTTTCACTGCATATTGGAAATTTTTGGAACAGCTTTAAATGGTTTATATAATTTACTTGAACTATAAACGCGAGGTTTTGATAAGAAATATAATATATTATTCAAAAAGCATTGTGTTGTAATACTTTTCAAACTGCATTGGTTATTCAAAGAAACTACGAATAATTGTGTTTATTGACAAATATATTCATTGAATGTGAGCGCAGAGTAATTTTAAAGAGAAAAAACTGTTTTTTCATGGATTATATTATGCATTTTACATTTAAAAATTTTATTATTCTAAATATGGAGCTTCTTTTATGTTTTCAAAATTTTATGATGGAATAATACGCATACGTATACTAAGATAATACACTTAATGGGATATGCCGACTGGACTGTATGGTGATCGGAGAGCTGTCCTCAAGTCAGAAAGGTCCCGGGTTTGAATCCCGGATAAAGCATGATTGTTCTTTCCCTCTTTATCTGTTACTATCTGCCCTTCTTACTGTGGAGTAATGTTGGACCACCTAATATGGGGCCCCTGAGAGAGTGGGCAATAAATCTGACCTTCTGAAACCTAAAAGATGAAAGTCAATATCCGGGTGGACATTAGGGAAAGAAAAACACTTTATGGGGGATGGCACAAAACACACTTTTGTGAAAGTAAAAAAAATGATAGCAATTACATATTAAGTTAATATTATTGTCTGTTGAAACGCATAAATATTATTTTTTTAAATTACCTTTAATTTAATTATTGCAACAATTCTGAGAAAAAAAAATTGATTTACTTGCGGATGCTGAGAAAAAAGATTCTGGTAAAAATTACCGTATTGTACGTAATGACATCGTTGATAAAAAAAAAGGTTAATAAAATAAAAATATACGATGTTTAAATCATTTTTAAGTAATTATTTGCTCATATGGTAACGGTGCACCGGAAATTCTGGTTTTCAAAATTATGCATGTTATTGCCATGCCTTTAGGAAAAAAATACGAATCTAAAAAGTAAATTTAAACTATGCAAATAAGTAGTTTTTATGCCTAACTTTAAGGTATTGTGATAAAATTGCCAAATTTTACAGCATTTGCGAAATTTTATCATATATTATAAAACCATATTTCATTGTTAATTTTACCTAAATCCTTACCGTGCTTTTTAGTATACCCATAGAGCTAGAAATGCAGTAAATTTTACCATTTTCTTGAAATTTTGACAATATATTTTTTCTTTCCGTAGCCCTTGAGTGGAATGGGATCATCAAAAAGTTTCTTTTTCTTTTTGTGAATATTGTTCGTAATTTGAAAAATAAAAGCTTTATTTCCTTTTATTTACTTTAAAGTCCTAATTCTAATTGGGAAGAGCTAAAAGATAACACTGTTATCTTTTTGCTATATATATATATATATATATATACACAATGTAATATAATAGAATAAAAAAAATTTATTTATGGTTCCGATGTAGAATTTAATCCTCTGCAATCTGTAGTCTGCAATCTAATATCTACTAGATATGTTAACTTTTTAATATATAATAATAAACTTAGTTTTTTTTTTAAATTTTAAACATAGTAATACAGTAATTTATTTACAAATTATTATAAATTTTTAAAGCAATAAATTCACAACTAAGAGAAAGGTATTTGGCAAGGTATTAATCTTAATGTATAAATAATAAATTTATTTTTAAATTTTAAGCAGAAAAATATTTTGAAATATCGTGAAATTTTTTTAAAATGCAGTAATATATTAATAAATCATTATAAATTTACAATTAAAAATAAAAGCATTTAGCATTCTATTGGGCTTAACATCTAAATAATAACTTGCACTATGAGCTATTTAATGGCGTTGCTTTTCAGCCATATTCAAGAAAATCCAACTGTTGTTCGCAATTAAATTTTTCAAAACTTCAATAAAAAAACATCAAAGTTGTAAAATTTAAAAGTTTTTCTTCATTATTTGACATTATATTAAAAATGCTGCACACCCGGTATTCTTAGTGATACTGAATTGGTATCATTAAGGTAAAAATATGTATAAATAATACGAAATCTATATTGTTCTCGTTAAATAAAATAATACTTAGTAGGAAACGCTATTCAAAATTTTAAAATATGTCTTATTATGTAAATCATAGGAGAGATTCAGTTATTGAACGTCATAAAATTGTTAAAATATAAGAATATTGCAATTTGGATTAAATTTTTTTAAAAATATTTTGAAAGTTAAACGTCTTCAATTTAATATATACTAAAAACTATTTTTTTAAACAATTTTGTGAACTGAGAAACATTTTTATTATTCGCGAACTTTCGAAAAAGTGTAATTTATTTTCTGGTTTAACTTTATTCTTTGGGACATGAATAAGAATTATGTTCCGAAGCACAAATTCAATTTCCAGAGGTTCGTTAAATGTTTTTTTTTTTCGAGTTTTAAAACACCTTTTTTATTTTTTTGCACTACCGAATTTCACTTCGCTTGTTATAATATTTATCGAACAATCGTGATTCAATGATTCACTAAGAATAATCGTCAGGAAAAAGAAAGCTTTTTTTTTAAAAAAAAACATGAAAATATTTAGTATTTAAATCATAAATTTATTTTTTTTCAAATAGTTTACGAAACAAAAATAAAGAATTTTATTTCGACTTTGTCGTTAATAAAATGGAAAGCTATCATAATAGTGAATTTTTATTTGGAATAGAATATGCCTGAACAAAAATATATAAAGTTTTTGCGAAGGATATGGTTCATTGTGTAATATTTGACTGTTGAGCTTCATTAATAAAGCAGTTAAATTTAAAGTAAAATTTTAAAGAATTTTTTAATTTGATTTATTCATTTCATAATAAAATAATGCCAATTTTGACAATGTTTTACAAACCATCATGCATGAAATCGCAGCAATATGTTTTTTTAATCATTTTGAACATAAAAAGACTATTAATTATTTATACAAATGTTATTGTACTAAATTCAAATAAAATAATAATCCGCCAAAATAGTAGTAGGTTATCAAGGGGGTACTACAACAAAGCGCCAAGGATAATGATAATGTATTAAATCAGAGTAGAATTATAAAAATTTACTTTAACGAAATTGGATATTAATGACTTGCTATAATAGCTGCAAATGAAAATTTGTAGCAATTTTAAGTAAAATAATAAGAAATTATCAAATTTAGTTTGGATAATAATACATTCACATAAAATGAATGAATAATAGGAAACTGAAAATTAAAGATTCATTTACTTCAAAATTTATAAAGGTGGGAAAAGTCTTCACGTTTCGTGTGCTCAAAAACAAGCGCCTATACTCAAGACACACTATACGTGAATGGGGAAAACAAAACAGTATCAACATTCGTATGAATTAAACAATGTTCCCGAACATTAAAATAATTAAATCAAGAATTTTGATACTCTAGAAACTAATACTAAACATACCAAATGTTGGTGAGATAATAATAGTGAAGCAATTCGTACAATATAAGTGATCATGTCCAAGGTTGGAATTTAAAAAATATAACGGGAATCTCATTCCTTTAATGAGCTAATATCATAGCTAATTAATATTCACTTGAGAGATTAGTTAATTCGTTTCTGTATAGATACGTTCATTTTTTGATGCAGATTAGATATATATTTATATATAATTTGTTCTGACGCTTTATTTACCAGCAAACATATAATTTTGTATTTTTTTAACCATAAAAACAGTCTAATAGTTACTAAAAATATTTGTTAAATTATCAGCAGTAAACTTGCATTAAAATATAATTTTTTTAAAAAAAAACAATTTGAAAAACATAATTCACTAGTATTCAAAAATTTATGATTAATTGATTTTGTAAATTAATTAATTTTCAATGATAAGTAAATATTTTCTCAAATCTGAATAATTGCAAATAAGTAAAAAATTTAAAAATTATTGCTTGTAAATGATCCGTGTTTGAAAGATTTTCAAACGCAGAAAAAGACACCTATTTTTAAAGCAGTATTTTATAACTATAAATTATTGAAATGAGAAATATAATATTTTTCACTTATTTTTATCTAAATTAATACAAAATGATGAAAAAGTATATAAAATAAGTTTATAAAAATTCTGCTTCAAAGGGTAAAATGTGGCAGTAAATTGCACGTTTTCAGGTTTTTTTGCAATGATCTATTCATTATAACAAAAATTTTAAAATATAACCTTATTCTCATGTAAAATTATAAGAGAGAAAATTTTTCAAAAACAGATAGATGAAATCGAAATTAGGAAAACTTTTATATTACGATCCGAACTCTGTGCACTTCTGAATGTGAATATGGTAGTCTCTAAAATTATACATTCGGCACTAAAACCGATATGAAATCTTTCGTGCATTTTTCCTTATCAAACATTCTCTAGAAATTCATAATAAACTCAATCTTGAAGATGTCGACCCAATTTCTATGCTAATAAGATGGATATGAATGATATAGATAATATAATCGTACATCTCATGAATATAGTCATATAGAGTGAATTTTAAATATTAAATTTTATTAAAATTCTATTAGTAGTATATTTTTGTCACTTTTTTGTAACTTTTTATGTGTTTTTTTTAACAGTTTTACAGGTCTATTAAGCAATTTTTAATTTTTAATGCTATAACAAATGCTCTTTTACCTACTTTTTTAATATTTTTATATTAAAACTTAAATTAAAATCAGAATTTTTCATTCATAAATTTTGATGAGATAAGGAAAACACATTTCTTTGATTTTTTAATTTCAGTTGCTTTCAAACTGAAAAATAACTTGAGAACAATTAGTACAAAATGCTACTCAATATCCGTTCAGTTACTGAAAGAATCCATTTTACTTACTTACGCACACTGTTAAAATTTTCTGGATCAAAGTATGGTATAAAGTATAGGGTGCGTAATCCGTAAAATCTATTTTACATTTAAATTCCCTTTCACTGTAAGATATTATGACATATTTTTCAAATAATATTTATTCAATTAGAGTGATTCAGTGATTATTCCGTAATTATTATTATGAAAACTACGGACATTAGATTTTTGTTTCGTAACATGTTCCAGTAAAAAAATAGTGGCACACTCGGTGTCAATACTTTTCACTGTAATTTGATGCAGAATTTTTTACAGTGTATATCGTTGATGCAGCAATTTGAAGACGAACATCATTTCCTTGATGAATCAGCAATTGCAGGCCATGTGAAGTTGAGCTAGTCAATTTAAGCAACAACAAAAAAATTGAAAAGTTTAATGCAACTACAGGTGTAAAGGTTTTTTTGATGCCACTGAAGCAAGAATTAAATTTGAGTACTATTAATCACCATTCAGCCTATTTAAAATAATTAATTCTGTAAAAATTATTTCAAGTAATAATCTGATCCATAATTTTAAGAGCAGAAGACCATGAATTTTTTTTTCTTTTTGGTACTAAACATTTATATGTAACTACTAGTAGTTTGATACTAATAACTATATTAAAAATAAAGTGCTTTTTACGCTATAATTGTGTTCATAAATAATTTCACTTTTCGGCTAATTTTGGTGACATATATCCTTGTTTTAAAAAATATTTCATGAAATATTTTCCTAATTCTAATCTATAATCTAATCATTAATTTTAGGAACAGAAGATTATGAATTTTTTTACTTTTTGGTACAAAACATTTATATGCAACTAATAGTAGTTTGATACTAATAACTAAGGCCCGGATTTTGATGACATTTGCATTTTTTTGCATTTTTTGCATTTTTGAACATTTTTTGACTTTTAGAGCATTTTTTTAGATTTATAGGGCATTTTTCTCTAAATTTTGGGGCGTATTTTGCATTTTAATGCATTTTTTAAAGTTTTTTGTTAATTTTTTCCAATTTTTACTGTTTTTTTTATCAATTTTCATTATTATGCTTCCAAACAATGAAGAAAATCTATGGAATATTAACAGGTGAAGCAAAATCTTTTCAAATTGAAGAAGAATTGTAAGTAAGTGAGACCGTCTTTTTCAAGTACGCACCTATAACATCAGTAGACGTTGAAAGAAGCTTCTGCAGGAATGAAAATTTACTTTCAGACAAGAGACGCTCGTTTACATTTCAAATTATCAAAAAACATTTAATAATCCAATGTAGTTCTGATATTTAGTAATATTATGAGGTGGAAGTTGTTATATCCATTAAAGTTTCTATAAAAAATAAAAATATTTTGGTGTCAATATATATTTTTTTGTTTTGTTATTTTAGGATATAAAACATATTTTTTAAACTTTAATGAACGTAGAACAAGTATTGCATTGCTTTATATTTTTTAAATGACTCATAATAATTTTAAAGACCAAAATATTTTTTTAATTCAATATTTTTGCTTTATTTAAGGCATCTTTTGCGCAATTTTTGCATTTTAAGGGCATTTTTTGCACTTTTTAAGGGCATTTTTTGCACTTTTTAAGGGCATTAGTTGAGATTGTTTAGGTCATCAAATACCGGGCTCTACTAATAACTATATAAAAATAAAGTGATTTTTAAGCTACAATTGTGTTTATAAATAATTTCCCTTTTTTACTAATTTTGGTGACAAATATTATTTTTTCAAAAAAATATTTCATAAAACATTTCTAAAAATACACCATGATGACAAAATTGGGAGATTTCGGTATGAAAATACCCGGCAATACCTGTGACACAGATTTAAGAATTACCAGAATGTATATTTCGGAGCAAAAACTCTGATATCCGCAATTTTTACAGTAATAGAAAGCGTAAAATCACTGAATCATTCCAATTAAATAAATAAAATGATAAAAATTACGGTATAATATTTTGCGATGAAAATGGATTTTACGGTAAAATCGATTTTACGGATGATGTAGACAGAATCCCAGAATTTTATACCGTAATTTCATCTAGAATTTTTTTTAGATAATATTAGTGAAAAAGAGAAAAGATGCATTATTATGTGTCCCTTCATGCATTAATTATGTGTCAAATTTTGAAACATACATGCAAGTAAACATGTATTTTCCAACTTATTCATTCTATGAAATTATTCATCGTAATTTTTATTTCTGTTACAATAATTTTTTTTCTTGGGATTCCTTCTTCAATTTTCATTGGTTTCGGAAACCACTAGTGACCACATCTCTTTCGTTTATATATATAAAAATGATAATTGTTACATTCATAAGAATATTTCATTTGAAACGACATATTTCTAATCAACTGTGATTCATAAGATTTTTATCTCCCGTTTTTTCCTGACGTTTCTTATGATTAAATCAAAAGAGTAGGAAGAGCATCATCCCTCAAGAAGTGAACTCCGTAAGAGATAGTGATTGGTGCGCTTCACCGTGACGTCATCCTCTCACGCATCCTCTAAGAGATAGAAAAGAGCGAAGGGATAAAATTTTTGTGCAAGTAAACCTTGAAGAGTTTTATCTCCGTCTTTTGTGGGTTCGATTCAACAAGTGTAGTTGAATAGACTACATAGAAATCTAACTTTTTTTCTAAAAAGAAGAACTTCATTCATTAAATTGTAAGTACAAAATTAGTTTATTGTTGAAGAAATATTAGAGGTCGTGGAGTTTTTTGATAAATGGCACTTTTTAAAGGATGAGAACAAAATGTTAATAACAGCGAATTTTGAATTTTATTGATACTTATGTTAGGCACTAAATATTTAATACTTGTGCAAAATAAGTCTCTGTTGAAAAGAATTTGCACTATAATTACTATTTTCTTTGAAATTTAATATGTCATATTACTAAGCAATAATTAATGTAAAAACCCATCGGTGCTTTATTAATACTAATATTATATGGTTAAACATTTACTATTTATGAAAAATAACTCTGTTTAAAGAAATTAACATTATAATAATTATTTTTTATAGAATTTTAGGATATCAGTTTATTAAATAATAATGTATGAGAAACACTATCGACAATGCGAAAACTATCGACGTTTTACTGATAATTATGTTATGTATGTAAGCATTCGCTGCTTATGCAAAATAACTGTCTGTTTAAAGGAATTAGCATTAAAATAACTATTTTTTATAAAATTTTAGGATATCAGATTATTAAACAATATTGTATGAGTAACACTATCGATAGTGCGAAAACTATCGACGTTTTGCTGATAATTATGTTATGTATCTAAACATTCACTGCTTATGCAAAATAACTCTTTGTTTAAGGAATTAACATTATAATAACATTTTTTTCATTTAATTTTAGGACATGAGATTATCAAGCTATAATGTATGTAAAAAATTGGCGTTGCTTGAGCTATCGACGTTCTTCTGATGAACTAAATATTTACTTATGATTATACAAAATAACTCTTGGTTCAAAACAAAATTAACATTATGATATTTTTTCTATTAAATTTTAGGACTTCAGATAATCAAGCAATAATGTATGAGAAAAAACTATCTGCGTTACGAGAACTATCGACGTTCATCATTATTTTCAGTAGCTAAATATTGACTGTTTTTGCAAAATAACGCACTTTTTAAAGGAATTATCGTTATAATATTCTTTAATTAAATTGTATGACATCATATTATCAAGCAATAATGTATGGAAAAAGCAATCGGCATTGCGAAAACTATCAACGCTCTACTAATCATTATTTTCTGTAGCTAAATGTTGACTGCTTATGCAAAATAACTCACTTTTCAAAAGAATTATAATTATAAAATTCTTTAATTAAATTGTATGATATCAGATTATCAAACAATAATGTATGGGAAAAAACATCGCTGCGAGAACTATAGACGTTCTACTGATCATTATTTTCTGTAGCTAAATGTTGACTGCTTTTGCAAAATAACGTACTTTTTAAAGGAACTATCATTATAATATTCTTTATAATTAAATTGTATGACATCAGATTATCAAGCAATAATGTATGGAAGAAGCTATCGGCATTGCGAAAACTATCAACGCTCTACTGATCATTATTTTCTGTAGCTAAATGTTGACTGCTTATGCAAAATAACTCACTTTTCAAAAGAATTATAATCATAAAATTCTTTAATTAAATTGTATGATACCAGATTATCAAACAATAATGTATGGAAAAAGCTATCGGCATTGAGAGAACTATCGACGTTCTACTGATCAGTATTTTCTGTAGCTAAGTGTTGACTGCTTATGCAAAATAACTCACTTTTCAAAAGAATTATAATTATAATATTCTTTAATTAAATTGTATGACATCAGATTATCAAGCAATAAGGTATGGGAAAAAACATCGGCGTTGCGACAACTATCGACGTTTATTGATAATGTTACGTAGCTAAACATTCACCTCTTTATGCAAAATAACTCTTTGTTTGAAGAGTTTTATAAAAAAATGAGTACCGGTATACATTTCTTTGATAAAACAGCATATACTCATTTTTGAGCAAAATTAATAGTTTTAAAAATGGCACACCATGTGCTCACTTTAAGTAATTTGTTGTTTAAACGAGAGTGCATTGAGAAAAAAGTGTGTCATAGCGTTCAAAATATGATAACATTTACCGAGTTTTTGTTATTTGGGAACACAAAAGAGCACTTTAATTTTCCAAAGCACTTAGTTAATAACTTTTGATAAAATTAACAATAAAATGACGTTTTATTATCATGCTTCGTATTATATGTGGTACGTACTTTTCAGTTTCTCTAAATCTAAAAAATTCTTTTTTTCTAAAAACTATTTTTACTAAATCTGAAAATGTTCTTGCTGATAAGAACCATAATTTTGAAGAACAGAATTTCCGATAAGTCGTAACCATACGTACAGAAAAATTTGCAAATGAATGGTTTAATTACTGTATATTTTCATTTTATTGCTACAATTATGTTGGTATTTTTTTACCAGAAATATGACTACCATACATGTATAATAATTTTACCTGAATTTTTTCTCCATGGGAGCGTAGTTTCAAAAATGAGTATATGTTGTTCTTAACATTTTACAGTACTGAATAATAAGCATATGGGCTTTTTAAATTCGACTATATTTGCTTTGATGCTATTTTGACATATAATTGCCCAATTTTGACATTTTTTACGGTATAACATGACTAAATTTTCAATCTAACAAAATTACTAAATTTTCTCTAAAAATTTAGCCATGAAATAAATTTAAACTTGATTGTTTTCAAAGTATAAAGTTTTGAGTAGTACAGGGCTCATACCTTTTAAAAACTGTTCAAATTTTCCTCATATTTTTTTAATGCTGGAACTTTGTGTAAAATTTGAGACAAAAATAATAAAAAAATTAAAAAGAAAATTTAGACAGAAACTCAATTGTGTGTATATACATATAAAAAATTACGGAATAAGAAGAAAAAGATATGCATTTAATTTTTATTCTGCAATTCCATGAATAAAGTTCAAAATAGTTAATAAGATCACTTACGAAACCTGCATATTGCCGATGTCTTTGGAGACGTTGACCACTCCATAAATTCTTAAATTCTGTTCTGATTTACCCAAATATTAAGAGTTTTGTATGCCATTCATGTACATTGGGGAAAAAGTGAACTATCTTGAATAACTTTTAATCTAATAGTTGGATTTTCGTGTACTAGGACTCAATCTTAATGGTTCAAGAGAGTGACCTTAAAGATGCTGATTAGTCAGTGCAGACGATATTTTAATTTATTAAATCAGACGTACGCTCTCTGAATAAAAATACCTTTTTTTTGATGGATTCAGATATGGGGGTCAGCCGCAATCCGGGAAATATGGTCCTAATAGTATGGTCAGGAGAGTGGTCTTTTATGATAATTTTACTTTTCGCGTATTTCACCATATCTTAGGAATTTTTTCTTGAATAGAAAACTTTTTGCACACGGTTATAAAATTCATTTATCCAACTATAACTTAATGCAAAAAGTAACTTTTCATAGTTACTGATAGTTTTTTTTAAAAATATTTATTTAATTATAGAGGGAAAGTTTTGTTAAGGTATGTAAATTTTGAGAGAATGTAATTTTATAAAAAAAATTGAACGAAATCGGTGAAGTAGCATTTGCGAATTTTAAATATGCAGCTTTTTTACTGCTAAATTATTAACTCCAACTTTTTACTATGCTAATTCAGAGAAAGTACTTTTTGTATCTAATTTCGTAACTTAAAATATCGTCTACACTCATATTTGAGGTCACTCTCTTGAAGTATTAAGATTCAGTCTTTGTATATAAAAACCCGATGATTGGGCCAAAAGTTATTTAGGATGGGTCTTTTTTTTAAAGCTTTGTGCATTATCACACACTTATTTCGATACACCCGGTGTTTTTCAGTGTTTCCAAATTAATGCAATAAGTAAAAGAATATTGCAACTTTATATTATTTAAGCAAAGATACATATTTCATTACATAGTAAACAAAACAGATATACGTTTTAAATGTTTTGAATTCAAAGCATTCCACATCAGAAGCGTTTTCCCACCACCCCACACTATCGGAGCATCATATTGGTTATTTTATCAAAAATTTCAGATCCAATTCCGCTTCAATTGCATCTAATCATCTCATATAGATGATTTTGGTTTGGAATATTTATATTTCTGATGCGTTTATCCGAAGAATTCGCCGAAAATACAATGATATTTTGCATAACACGATGAAGCAATTTTTAGACAACGTCCTAAAAATACAAAACATACATTTTATTCTTTTATTTGGCCAATGTTTGATTCAAAACTGAATGAACTCAGTTTTGTTAGAAACAGCTTCATGAATATTTCAGTAAAGGAGTATATTTTGAATGTTTCTGATGAAACATGAAATAAAAGAAGGTTGTGCTAAAATAACTGAGCTTTGTAGCTTCCGTATAACATACTAATTATTGCATTTTTGAGATTCATGTTAGCGAATGAGTATAATATTCTAAAAGAGTCTACAAAAGAAAAGTTTATCATTTAATTATGCAAAACTATAAACATTATCATCTCAAGAAATTGCAATTATAAATATTTGTTGATTTTATAAGCAACGAATAAACCTAGAATATTTTACGAGAATATAAAAACGCAAAATGTCGCCAAGAGGGAAAAACACTGTTTGAAAAACCTCATTTAAATCACAAAATTTGCATTTTTAATTATACGCTCAGTAAATAAAGAAGAAGATTGTTAAAATCTAAATAGAGAGGCAGACCATACGATGCGTTCCCTGCATTTTGAAAAAAAGTCTGAATGTTAAAAGTGAGTAATTTAAGTGTTCAGAAACTTAACTCGCAAAATAAGTAACATAATTTAACTTAACAAATAAATACTTAGTACGTATTTTAAAAAAATATATAATTTCATTTTAATTTAAAACGCAGTAATGCAAAACAGCTGCTTATTATTATCATTAAAGTTAATGTTTCACGGCGAAGTTCAGCGCGCAAAAGAAATAGAACACCTTAATAACTTTTGATTTAGTGATAAGAACTTCACGTATTCAAATGCATCTTAATAGTTTGTAGGTTTAATTTCAAATATCTACAGACGAAGCTATAAATTATAAAACATAACTATCTTAAGTATTTTCTTTGAATAAACATATCTTTTTCGACGGATTGACACGACATTATATACTTTGGTTACACCCTATAATTTTAACACTCTATACTTCCGCTGCACCATATATTTTTAATACACTATACTTGAAGCCGCGGTGGCTCATAGGATAGAGCGTTAGCATTCCAGTGAGGCGAACCGGGTCCGAGTCCCACCGATGTCTGGCTGATACAAATTGTGCACCTGACTCACACCTACCACAGTGCTGACGTAAGATATCCTCAGTGTTAGATGGATCAGGTTACAGTCCCCTTGCCATCAAACTAACCGTATAAAATATAAGAAAAATATAAACAAACCTCCATCTTGGCCGCCATATTGTCACCACCTTGAAATTACACATTTATTCGAATTTAAGATTCTAATAATGATCCAAACGCCTCTTCAATTGTTTAAAAATTGCCTTACCATCATTTGACACATGAATTTAGATAAGTACTTTTAATATACTATATTTATTTGCCAAATTTACGGAGCTCAGTAAACACAATCTTCTTGACTAACAAGCTGCAGATTGGTGTGAGTTAGATAAATTATTTGTGTTAAGATTTGACTACTTCCTTTGAAGTGTGTTAGATCTCTCGATTTGGTATTGATTTGAAATAAAGTAATCATTTACGGAAATGTTTGATTTTTTCTACTCCAAATTTGGATGAATATTACATTACAGTTTTAACAGTGTAGTTTACGTATGAGTTTTATAATTGTATGCAAATTTAGTTAAATTTATAAATTAGCTTACAATTTTTGTAGAGATATAATGACATACGCAATTAAAGAGTTTAATATTAGGAAGTCGAAACAGCCAACCCTTATCATGCTTAAGCTATTGGCACCATATTTTAATATTACGACTGCCATGTTTATTTTGAGGATGAAAATTTCGCTTCTGTAGAAAAAAATCTGTTTGTTCAAAAATGTTTTTGTGTTTGATTTTAGTAGTATAGACTATCATCTGCACAAATTAATTTATTTAAAATAAGATTTTCGAATCTTCAGAATTTTCTTTTAATACGTGTCTGTTAACTAGATCGAAACTTATTAATGTATTTCGTTTCGTACTGTGTACAAAATAAAACACGAACCACTCTGAATAATGTTTGATCTACGGATCCCATGACAATTTGAAATACGATTTTTTCAAAATTTGATTTGTGAGGAAATATTTCACTGATTTCACTCAAACTTTGTATATTTGCCAGTTAAAATTATATTCTTTAAAATTATTTAAAAATTGTATACTTTACAATTGAAAGATTTTTCTATTAGTATTATATGAAATAATAAAAAAATTATAATAATTTACTAAAAGTTAATTTTGCATGGAATTATCTTTGGATAAATTAATTTTACAATCGTGTGCAAAAATGTTTCAATACGCTTAAGAAGTTCTTGAGATGTGGTGCAATAAGCAAAAAGTAAAATTAATATTAAGAGTTCTAAGCTTTGGACAAAACTATTGGGATCATGTTTCCCTCTATGCGTCTACCCCCTATATTTTGAGGGACAGAAAACTGAATCAGTCGAAAAAGGTATGTTTATCCAGGGAAAGTACGCCTGTTTTTTGTTTACGTACGTTTTTTGTTTCTCATTTCAAAACTTAAACTATTGTCTTTACTAATTAATTATCATACTTGAGGTCACATCCTTGAACCAAGATTAAGTCCTAGAACGTGAAGATCCCATCATTAGATCAGAAGTTATTTAGGGTAGTTCGTCTATTTTTCGCGCACTGTACATGTAACACTAATCACATTAAATTTAGAGTTCAGCAACCGTAAAATACCTTTATACTAATTCATTAGCTTACTAAAAGAAATAAGCCTTTTCTTTTGTTTTATTATACATGTTTTTTTTAAAAAAAAAAATTTCGCTTTAATTCTCCTCTTTTTCGTATATAGACGTTTATTATTATTGAACATGATGGATATGTTTTCTTTGATAATATATATAAAGATACGGCGAACAAAAACACAACATATATTTTGAGATATTTCAATATAAAATATGATATTTATTTTTAATAACATTGACAAAAAAGACTTTATTAAAATTAAAAAAAAAATAATTTGACAAGAATGAATTAAATATCTAATATAAACTTGTGTCACAAGAAAGCAAAAGCGAAAAATGTAGCTTTAAATTTCATTTCGTTTGTCACAGAAAAAAGTTAGTGATATTTCATTTCGATAATAGTTTCAAACATCATGTATGAAATATGCAGCAACACACAAACGTTGTCGAATCATCACAGAAACATAAATTAATTATATACTCAGACAGATTATTTTTATCATAAATATATATTTTTATCTACTGACACTTGGTAATAATTTTTTTTTAGGTGTAGACTCATTTTAAGAAAATTGTTTTAGACATAAATATTAAGTAATTTTATACATTAGGCGTGGGGCGAAATATTGGAATTTCTGTTTTCATTTTAGTCAAAAGCAATTTTAACTGATAATTAAATTAGATATCATGTACAGTAACTTTTTTAATGATACATTTGAACTTTTAAGCATAATTAGAATAAATACTTGATATAGCAATCAATCAAATATTTGTTATAGCAATCAATGATGAATTTTCTTTTAAATACTTGTTATAGCAATCAATTTATATAAAAAAACTTAATAATACAAGTAAAAAAAATTCTTTTAAAATTATCTCACTGAATGGTGATGACATTTCTGGTTAAAAAAAATCCGATTAATGAAACTAAAATATACGTTATTTAAAACATTCATTTGGTGATTTATCCATTCGGTAACGATTTGGTTCCAATCTGGTAACGGTTTACTTAAATTCCGGTTTCAGTTCTTATTACCAGATATTGAGTAAAAAATACGTAACTAAAAGGTAAATTTAACCGAATAATTAGTTATTAGGAAATGCTGTAAGGCATCATAATATAATTACCAAATTTTATCCCATTATTAAATTTTATCAAATAAAATGAAACCACATTTCATTGGTCATCAAAATCGTTGCCAAAATGCTTCGCTAAAAATTACCGAATCTTTTGGGGTTCTCATACAGTTAAAAGCACGGTAACAATATTCTGGAAGTTTTGATCATAATTTTTTTTTTATGTAGCTTATATGATATTCTGGCTCAATTTGATACCGCATTGTAAAGATGACTATATAATATAGCAACCAAGCATATTGCATTGCCTAGCGACATCCTACTACTGCAAGCAGTAAATTTTAACAATATTATTATTCAAAACGTTCTAAAATTTCTGACATTACTTCCTCTAAAGCATCTTTTTATTTCTGAGACTACAATATTAAAATTTTGGAGCTCACTGAAATTAAAATTATTCTAATTTACTGCGTGATAATCTGGTTTACCTTTGTCCGCATTGCAGCTATAATCGTATTGCATAGAAAGAATATTGCATAGTCGTGCTATTCATGCGCATTTCATTCTTTTGTGACAAGAGACCCTTGGAACACTATCGTAACGTGAACTTTTAACATCATTATTATTCTATATTCAATAAATTTCTAACAATGCATGCGCGAAATCCCGATTTAATTTAACACCATACTTACGGTTATCGCAAATTTTAAAGTTGTTTATAGTTCAGCAGATACATAGTTCAACATATAGATAATATAGTTCAACATTAAAACAATTTTTGAAGAGTATATATACTTATTTCTAAGCAATGGAACAGTTTTTTACGCTACTGTGATAGTTTTTTATATTACTTTTAAAAAAATTAAAAAGTCAGAAACTTTATTTCTTAATCCCCATGTTTGCTTCAGAAGAAATATAAAAAATAAAATACATATATTTTTTAGTTTTTCAATTGATCACATATCCTTTCTTACAATTTCCTTACAACGCAACTACTTTTGTTTTTATAAACCACGCAATATTTTTTTTGTCTAAATCTCGACTCATTCTTAAAAACAATCTAACAAAATTTAAAAAAATAAACTATTGAATTTGAAACATTTCCAAAAGAGGCAGTTAAAAGTTTATTTTCTATTTATTTTATTTATTTGTATAGGAAGCAAATAATTTGGATTTTAAAAATCACAGTTCATTTTTTAAAACAATGTGGCTTGCACAGACGCAACTACTTTCAATAAGAATCGTTTTTTAAAAACTTGCTAGCTTTAAAATTTCTGAATTTTGAGTTCTGGAAAGATTGGCTTCTTATCTTTGGAACGTTTTTTGATATTTCGATTCGAAACTGTTTAAAAAACGTTTCATCACATAAAGTTCATTACGTATCTAATTACATAGCAAATAATTATCGCAAATTAATTAACATATCTTTGAAGATTACTTCAGTAGCAAACCAATAATTTCATAAAAAGTTCTTTAGAATAACTCGTTCCATTTCTGTGTTGATGAAGTAAATAGTCAAAACACATGCAACCGAGTTTCCTGTTGATCAAGTTGTAGCTTATCCATCACTACAAAATTACAACTACAATTCACTAGTATATAAGACATGTTAATTCGACTCTATGTCGGGGTACCTTTCCATAGATGGTCGATATCCACGCTCCCCACATTAGTGACCTTCGGACGTGATGTGAACACGCCTACCTAGGCAGTAACGCCCACTTTGATATGAACACGCCTATCTTGACATTTCGATCTGTAAACGCTTACTTCGATGGATGGTCCACATTGAACAGTTGACTTGCTACTTGTGACTGCGACATTATCCACCTCCTCGCACTGTTGCTACTCAGTTTCGTCTCGATCATGCACAACGTTGGCTTGCATACTTGTGATTACTCGACTGCTAACGGCAACACAGGAGCGACTACGACCGTGAAGTTAATACACCTCTCACATTCAGCACTCAAAAAATACGGTGATCTTAATACAGCTCTCCCGGCTTCTCACAAAACAGCAATGAATCAGCTAGTGGTATCCGTTCATCGAATTCTATCACATATATAATTCTGGTGGGGGAGTACTGTAGCGTATCTACCACTACAAAATTACAACTACAAGGGATGATCAAATGAAAAGGTACGAAACGACGTAAAAACGTAACAGTTAAATATTTGCATATTCCGCTACGGGAGAACGTAGCGAGACATCTCGGGATACGATTAGAGTCTCTGACTGGGATCGGAGCATGCGCTGGTGCCCGCATGAGCAAGAGAGAGCAGAGGCTCTTATCAAAAGCGTCCAAATGATGCGGCAGTCCGTATGAGGACTGGATGGCGTTCGCGTTGCAAAATTCGACGATTGAGGAGCAGCGAGGTGTTATCCGATTTCCTCGAGCGCAGAAAAACCATTAACTCCGATGTGTACTGTGAGGCACTTTGACGCCTACGCAGGTCCATCAAGAACAAAAGACCGGGGCTGCTCACAGAGGGTGTGGTTCTTCTCCATGATAAAGTGCGTCCACACGTCTCCAGACTCACACACATGGAACTGGCCAAGTTCAAGTGGGAGACGTTGGACCATCCGCCCTACAATCCGGACTAGTCGCCCTGCGATTTCCATGCGTTTGCTCCACCTGAAAGGGAAGCTCTTCAACTCGGACGACATACTCAAGGACGCTGTGAAGGACTGGGTCTCGTCAAGACCACAGGAATTCTGGGAACAAGGAATCCTGCGTCTTGTTCATCAGTGGGATCGCTGTGCACAGGCCTATGGTGTATATTTTGAATAAAGTCTACATTTGTACCCACCGTGTCGTTTCGTACCTTTTCATTTGATCACCCCTTGTACAATTCACTAGTATATAAGACATGTTAACTCGACTCTATGTCGGGGTTCCTTTTCATAGATGAAGGTTGGCATGGTCGATATCTACTCTCCCCAGAAAGTCATAGAAAATACTGATATTTCCTTGTGTATTTCAGTCCAATGTTAATTATTTCATAATTAAGTGGTGTTGTGATAAAGTCTTCATCTTTCACTGCTTCGGCTGGGGTGCAATTGCCCCGTTTTCAAAAACCGAAATTTTTTTGGTCGTGTAGTTAATGGTTACGTTTCTACTCTCATTTAATATCTCCGGTGGTGTCAGAGAGTCGGAAAATTCTTAAAGTTTCAGAGTCGGAAGATAATTTACATTATTTTAGATGCTTTATTTTTTTAAAGTATTGAATCCCACGCGAGTCTTTTTTGCATAAATTTTTCGCTTTGGTATTTTTATAAGAGACTGCTGGTAATTGATTTCCAGTAGATTTTCATGTTAATACTAGTCTCCTGATGAATAATTTCCAATAGATTTCCATGTTTATACGAGATTCTAGATAAATGATGTTCACTAGATTTTCCTGTTTAAGAAATTTCCGATAAATAATTTCTAGTAGATTTTCATGTTTATGCGAGACTCTTCTGATAAATAATTTCTAGTTAATTTTCCTGTTTATACGAGACTCTTGATAAATTATTTCCAATAGATTTCCATATTTATACGAGATTCTTGAGATGTTCACTAGATTTTCCTGCTTAAGAAATTTCCGATAAATAATTTCTAGTGGATTTTCATGTTTATGCGAGATTCTTCTGATAAATAATTTCTAGTTAATTTTCATGTTTATACGAGTGTTCTCATAAATAATTTCCAATAGATTTCCATATTTATACGAGATTCTTGATAAATGATGTTCACTAGATTTTCCTGTTTAAGAAATTTCCGATAAATAATTTCTAGTAGATTTTCATGTTTATGCGAGACTCTTCTGATAAATAATTTCTAATTAATTTTCATGTTTATGTGAGTGTTTTGATAAATTATGTCCAATATATTCCCATATTTATACGAGATTCTTGATAAATTATGTTCACTAGATTTTCCTGTTTAAGAAATTTCCGATAAATAATTTCTAATGGATTTTCATGTTTATACGAGACTCTCCTGATAAATGATTTCTAGAAAACTTTCTTGTTTATGCGAGAGTCCTGATAAATAATTTCCATAGATTCCCATGTTAATACGGACGGACTCCTGATTAATGATTTGCACTAGATTTTCATGTTTATGAAAAAAACTTCGATGAATAATTTCTGGTAGATTTTCATGTTACTCGAGACTCCTGATAAATAATTTCCAATAGATTCCCATGTTCATACGGGACGGACTCCTAATTAATGATTTGCCCTAGATTTTTATTTTTATAAGAAATTGCCGATAAATAATTTCTAGCAGATATCCATGTTATTCGAGACACCTGATAAATTATTTCAATAGATTTCCAATAGACAAATATAAATGTATGTAAAATGCTCCTTTAACAGAAAACCTTTTGATTAGTTCCAGATTAAAAATTAAAATATTTTTATTTCTAAAAATTTCATTTAGATCAAATGTTATCAATATTTGACAAAACAAATTGTTGACCTTTTTTTCTTTCAAGAACATTGGACATTAGCATTTTAATACCAGCCAATAAAGCTTTAATACTACCAGCTGATACTAAACTTTTCCTTGGCTTTTATATATTTTACAAATTTATGTTGGAATAAAGGATTTAAAATTGTTGTACTTTTAAACACTGATAGTTATAACTGAGGATATAGTTAAATTCTATGAATTGTTTGTCCTATCAGTAATTTCCATGTAACGTTGAAACGCATATAAATCAAATCGTGCTAGACACTGTAAGAAACTTCGCATCAAATTACGACCAGCGTACGTACCAGTACTACGTACCAGCAGAGTTACGTACCAGCACTCTGTGTGCATCATACGTAAAATTAATTTTATCGTAAAATCCCTTTTTATTGTAAAATATTATACCGTAACTTTTACTGTAGTATTTATTTAATTAGGACTCAGTGATTTTTAAATAGTTATTATTGTAAAAGTTGCGGTGTATCAGATTTTTTGCTCCGTCGCATGCTCCGGAAACATATAGATTTTACGGTAAAAAGTATGTGTACCTTATGTGCCGGCACTTTTTTTATTATTATTACTTCATTTTATCTGTTATTTGATACGGAATTTTTCACAATGTATATAAATTGATTGAAATGTTGCATGAATGAATGTTTAATGAATAAATATTTAATGAATGAATGTTTATTGATTGAATCTCATGCATAGTTTCATTTAAAAAAAGATTAAGCAATTAGTTCAATGAGCGGATGAAAGTGAGCTTGAATTAATTTGTTTAACAAATAAACGTCTCCTTTTTAAGTCAGTTCAGCATAATGTAATGTGAATTTGTGAATACTGTAATAATCAATGAAAACGCTTCTTAATAAAATTAAGTAAGAAAAGTTACATAATCTCATAAACAAAATTGCATTTACATAAAATCAAAATTTTCAGAATCAGAAATTTATTCAAACCAAGAGAAAACATCATGAAAAGCAATATAGGAAAGTAAAAAAAAAATAACTATAACATTGTTTTAATCTGTAATGGTTCGTTAAAATTTTTATTGGTTTAAAAGACTTACGTTCTAAAACTTAATGATTCATGAACTTCTTTAAAAATGGCAACATTTTATGATTCTATAGCTTTTAAAGCGTATAAATAAGGAACATAATATTCATAAATATAAAAATATTTTATGAAAGTAGATAAAATTTAAATTACAATTTTAAACTGCAGTTTGATAATGCCATGTTAAAGAGTTTTTAAATCGTATAGATTATTGCATCGGATGAATAAAATATCTTGTAACAAAAATAGTTATAGACAAACGAGCATTTTATAATATTTTTTGAGTATACAGATGAAAATTCTAGTTAAGGGATTAAAATATAAATTATAGAATAAAAATGAAGTATATTACTTACGAATATAATGATAAAGCGTGGATTCGTAATGCACTTAAAATTATATTTTACACTTTTTCAAATTTAAATTAAAGAACATAGTTTATTAATAGCAGTCAATAAATGAACACTAATGTTTATTATAAAGAAGTGTAAAGTAGAAATTTAAACAGATTTTTCTTCATATTTATAACTGTTAAAGTAAGTTACAAATGTATGCTTAAGTTATTAAAATATTAATACTTCAATGCTCAAATAAATTAAAACTTCTTCGAAATTAATTTGTTTAATTATAAGTTATTTATATCTAGTCATACGAAAAGTTTAAATTATTATTATTTTTCAATACTATAATTAATATTGAACATTTCTAACCAGTAGTATTTGACGGCAAAAATACAAAAAAATTATAATAATTATAGCAATCACCAATAATTTCATAAACTAAAAAAAGTATGGTTAAACCTACCGGATTATGGTAAAATTTTATATGTTTCCGGCTCTATTGGAAAGACAAAAAACTCGGTAATTTTTACCGGCACACTTTGATAATGATTTTGGCAAAATTAGCAATAAAATATAGTTTTATAATCTGTGTTAAAATTCGGTAATTTTATCATGATACCTTAAAACATAGCATAAAACTAATTTATTTGGTTAAATTAACTTCTCAGTTTTGTATTTTTACTAAATGTGTGGTAATAAGAGCAATAATTTTGAAACCCAGAATTTCCAGTAACCCTTTACCAAATGAATAATTTAAATACATCAAGTTTGATTTTATCAGCAGAATTATGTTTTATTATTTTATTTATTTTTTTAGTTTTTTTTTAATAACCAGAAATGTCTCGGTCATACAATACGGTAATTGTATCGGAATGTTTTTCTCCATATAAGAATCAAATTTTTTAATTGATTAATAATATCGAGCATTAAAATAACACTAATGTAGAATTTTAAGATAAAAAAAAATTTTAATTTAAAATTTGTGAAGGAATTGTCAAGTTTTTTGAAATTGCAATTAAAAATTTGCTTATATAAGTTCCAGCTCATGTAAAACTGTTACCATATATTTGCAATAAACCTTGTTTATTATATTATTAAGATATATTTGATTTCACTCTGTTTGAAATTTCTCGAAAAAAAATGGTTAAATAACAATTGATTCAATTGTTACTTTAACAAATTCAACCGAAAACGTCAAATAACCGTAAAAAAAAGGTGATATTCAAAGTGTTGAAGGGAGAAAAAATCATTTATCGACTGTTTTTTCGTAATACGGTTAAACAACCGGAATTTTATTCCCGTAAACTAGACGAACAGCCAATGAGAATCTATCAATTGTTCTTCAAAAGCTAGAAACTAAGCGACGCACTAATGACAACAAATTAACATTTTATTTACATCATTGGATGTCTTACACAATATAGGATACCTAATAACCTTAATGTAAAAATTATGTTGTGAAAACCTCATGAAATCATTTTGTTCCTTGCAGTTGGTTACTTATTTTAACCGAAATGGCTAATATGACAGTCTCAAACCAGCTGAATAGGGGTTCGACTTTCAACTTTCACACCCAAATATTTACGCCATTCATAACACAAAAATCTAGTATTTCCCATCCTTCATGATAGATGGCATCACCCGATGAACTAATTAAACCACGGTTCACTTCACGAAACACAACCTAACTCCAATGCCCGTGAACCTTACTCCAATGTTTAATTACATTTCACTTTTTTCGGTTTTGAAATCACGCCAGTAATAAATGGTTACAAAACCGTATAGTTTTGTATGCAAAGTTTCTTAACCATAGCAGTTGTAAACTGTTTCAAGCCAGTATAGATAATGAAATGTTTTAACCGTAAACTTAACGGTTAATTTACATTTACAGTAATTTTAGAATAAAAATTCTACCAGTGCATAAACCACTCAGAGGCATTGTAATGTCTGTTATTTCTATCTTTTTTGGAGATCGTTATTTTAACTTTGTTTATGTATAAACAACTAGCCAGATAAATTGCAATTTCTATTTAAATTTCATAATTTATAATTTTTTCCATTCATATATTCATTGTGTCATTCATATATTTTATTATTCCTTAAAATATGAACATCAGGAGCCATTTTGTAACGTTACTTTTTTTTATATCAATTATTAATAACATCCTGTAACAATCAAAAATATTATTTTCTACAATGTACGTTTAAATACATCAAGTGCTTAATTTTGTTAATTTCATGATTTAATATTTATTTGTATTTGAGTTAAAAACATTGTTTACTAAAGCTTATATTAAAGGTACTCTAACTAATTGCCTGTTTTGTATCTATTCACTCATTTTAAAATTTTGTTAGTTTTATCCATTTTAAAGCAGATAAAAATGGTATGTTTTCCTGAAAGCAAAAGTCTTTTAAGAAAGTTGCAAAGACTTTTCATGCAATTAGCCCAATAAAATACAAAAAAAAGAGTTAAAATCTTACTAGAAATAAAATTTATTACTTCAAGAAATGAAGTTGTTTATTAAGTTATTAACTAATCATTCTTAAAAAATTACATTATATATGAAATAGTGGATCATCCGTACTATAATAATAAATCTAATAATTTTAATGAGCTTAAAAATTATTTACCTATATTTAAAAAACTTCTTTTTTGTTTGAAATTAGATATGAAGTTTCCTCATCAGAATAACATCCGCGCTTAAGACGTCTCGACTTTTTCAGACGTTGATGACAAAATTAAGGGTAAATTCACTCAATAAAAGTAATTAATGTAATTAAAAATCATTACTAAAATTACTGTCCTGTCCTTAAATCGCTTGGGTTGCAAGTTTTTTAACCAGAAAAAAAGGTTTCTTTTTCAAGTTAACAAAGAGGAATAAATTGGCTACATATATTTCCATAAATTATTTTAGAATTTAAAACATTGCACTTTTGAAAGATTTAAAGAATACATTTTTAAAGAGAAATAAAAAGAGACGAAAATATTTCATTTGAAATTTATTCCTATATCGCTATGACGAGGAAACAAATTTTGAATAAATCTCATTACTTCAATTAATCAGTCAACATTTCAAATAACAAACTAGCAAACTTCCTGCAATTATTAAGGAAAAAAACTTAATATTTGGATCAAGAACGAAAATTTTCATCGTTTTTTCAACCTCATTAAATGCAAAGAAGTTTAATATTTTTTCAAGTTTTTCCTAGAATTGCAATGTTTATTTAAAAGCATTTACTCGTATTTTTTTTAAAAAAATTATTTTAGAATCATATATTTGTGTGGTCCATTAAGAGACCATTATATAAATTAACATATTTTTAAATCATTTATTTTTTACAACAGAAAATTTAAAACAAGGAAGAGAGCTTTGAATTTTTAATAATAATATTTTTAAGTATTTGTTACAAGCATTTATTGAGATAATACTTTCATTCATATTTACAAATTATTATTCACTATTTTGTGATGAATTTTTATTTAAAAATGATAAAGAAATCTTTTGGGGCAATAAAAATCTAAACTTTCTGAAACTAAAATAAAAGTTGTATTTTTGTGTAATATTCGACGGAAGAGATAGAAGTAAACAATTTCAGAAACAAAATACTAAAAAAGCTAAATTTTAAATTTGTTTTTTTTTAAGATATAATAAATTAAATTATCAAAATTAGCTGTAAATATGAGTAGAAGATAGTATTGTTATTTTCAAAGATTGGCTTCTGTAAAATTTACTTAATGTAAAGTTAGAATATCAGACTTTTACACAGAATGAGGCTTACATTTTTTTTTGGTATTCAATGCAAGTAATTAAATTGAAAATTACTTGACCAAAATATGTGCAAATTCTATTCTGTATTTATTTTTTTTGTCATTTTTGCATTCTGCAAAATTACATTTTGGAATTATGTTACAAATATATGCGGTTTAATTTTCGTAAAGGTTTGATGCTTCAATTCTAAATTAATTTGCAGATACCAGCAAATTAAAAAACAACAATACTTTTTCATTCTTTTTATAGAGAATTTTCGTAATTGAATTTATTATTTCTCATTAATTTTGATAATTCTATTTAGTATATAAGTTAATGTCGATTACAAAACAACAACTCATTCCTTATTTCCTTACACTCCAACCTTATTTTCAAAAATTAATATCCAGCTCAAAAATTATTTCCACTCTATAATTATGTCATCGTAAAGAAATATTAGCTTCCCTATATGTAGATATTCCAAGGTTTGATAATATAATTTCATATAAAATAAATTTTACAGATACCATCTCTTAAAAGACAACAATACTTTTCACTCATATTTATAGCCAATTTTTACTAATGTATTATTTATTATTAGCTTTAAGAATAAAAGTTAGTATGTAAATTGATATCGATATCCAAACAACTCATCGTTTCCTTACTTCTATAAAGTGATAACTTGTCTCAAAATTACTCCCTCTCTATAATTATTATGTCATCGTAAAAAGTTTTACTCCAGTATATGTAGAGGTTTGATACTCTAATTTCAAATTTAGTAAATTTTATAGATAAAGGTTCTTTAAAAAAACACATTTTTACTCATATTTATAGCCGATTTTTATAATTCAATTTATTATTTATTAATTTTAATAATTTAATTAAGCATGTAAGTTGATATCGGTATCCAAACACCAACTTATAATTCTCTTACTTCAGTAAAGTGATCCAAAATTACTTTCACTCAAAAATTATTACGTCATCGTATAAAAAATTCTTACTCACTAGTCCTTAAAAAACGACAATACTTCTTTTACTCATATTTACAGCTAATTTTGATCATTTAATTTATTATTAATTTTGATAATTTTGTCAAGTATGTAAGTTGATATCGATATCCAAACAACTCACGGCTCCCTTGCTATAAAGTTATACCAAGTTCTAAAAGTACTTCCACACTAAAATTTTAATGATAAATGGATGGTTGACTGAATGTAAACAATAACAAGCTTCCTTAAACCGGAAGAAATGCAGGAAACCTCCGGTGTATCCCTCCGCTTATGTTACGTTTACGAGGCGATGAGTGAACAGTCTTAACATTCTAGGAAGCTTTATTAATGTGATTTATGTTTAAATTTGCGGATAATTTTACCAGTCATAAGAGTTTTTTTGTAATCTATAAGTTCTGATTGCGAGCCTAAAACAAATTTAAGAAAATTAATATCACAATATAAATAAAGTGTAAGATTTTTATTTTATTTTTTATAACTGTTTTTGAACAGCCGACCCGATTTTCGGGTTCACGACTACTAATGTTCAACTACGTAGTCTTGTAATTTTGAACCCAATCCAGAAGACGGATCAAGTATTGGGGGAAATTTGCCTTCATGGAGGACTTTTTGATGGAACTAACCACATTTTCGTTACATGGAGAAGAAGACCACGAGAACCTCCCACGTTTAGTCTGACGGCAAAGGTACTCTAACTCATGATCCGTCGACTACTGAGGATATTTAACGTCAGCACTGTGGTCAGTGCAAGCCCGATGTGGATTTGTATTAACCAGCCATCGCTGGGATTCGAACCCGGTTCACCTCATTGGAAGGCGAACTCTCTATCCCCTGAACCATTGTGGCTCTAAGTGTAAGGTTTGCAATGTTTTGAGTGTTATCTCTTGTTTGGCTATATTTGTGAAAAATATCACCGTTAGTTATTTTTTTGGATTGCATTTTGCGGAGTCTTCCAAATTCTTAAGTTGTTTGTGTCGTTGAAATTTAAATTTAAAAAAGCGTAATATTGTAAACACTACGAGTATAGTAATGTTTGATCGTTTGAAGGCGACCTTTTTTTAAACTTTTAGGCGTAACAATCAATCGGAAGTAGTAACTCGGAAGTCTTACGACGGATTTAAACCCCTAGAGCCATCTGTGCTTAGCTTAACAGCGTAGCTCAGCTTAGCTTAACATGGTCAACCATCCATAGTGAAACCTGCCTAAATAGAATAGCATACTTTTGCACAGGCAGTGTTCAATTTACCCATGTTGCACTGAATATGGATATTTTCAATCTAATATGTGTTTTTGTGTCTGCATTTATTTATATTAATAAGTTGATGTCTATATTAAAATAGTAACTCAAATATTAAATATCTCAAAAGTACCCCATAATAAAACTCTACTTATGTATCGCATAACCTATTTAACAAGGCTAGCGCATATCTGCTCTGGATAGAAAACACGTATCCAGGTGTCCCATGTATACAGACAATTAACCAAATGAAATAAAACAGGTAAATTCTCAAAAAGATGACGAATAAAACAATTTTTTTAGAAATTCTATGATTAATTTTGACTATGAATAAAAGTACTTACCTTAATTAACGATTGAATCCTGTCGTCTTCTTTAAGAGATACCCTATAGTCATGTCTTATAGAAAATAAAATTCTTATATTTGTTCAACCATACAAAATCCTACAACTAAAGAACTATCTACATCTTCACACAAACTATAATGAAGTATTTCTCAAATATTTGTATTGGAATTTGCTCAAAAGTTTACATTTAATCCATTTGCTTATTAATTACAGCGTTTATTGATTTTAGAAATCCTAGCTATCATTGTAATCTATTAATAATCTGTTTAACTTTGTCTTATATGCGTATCGCGCATTTGAATGTAATTAAATTAAAACAATAGAATTAATTATAGATAATTAAAGTATCCTACCCATAGTTGAACCTAAATTAAGTATCAAGAATTTATAAGAAAGTAAGTAATTTTGAATATAGTTTTGTACAATCATAGCTAACTAAACATGGTTTTAGATTTTAAAAATCCTTCCGTTAAGATCCTTTAAAATTATATTGGGTCGAAATAATTAAATTCTTAAAACCCCTAATTAGCCTTATTACAAAAAACTGTAGTAATTAATAACAAAATACTGAAATTTCCTCACATTTCATGCAATGTGCATTTTTAAATTGGTTTTATTTTAAATAATTTATATGAAAGCGTTTTTGTTTAAACAACTTTTCGATGTTATTTCTGATAAAAGCTTTTTCATGTAGTCACAATAGTTAGGTAATTCAGCAACAGGGCAATGGAGGTGCTTGATGTCGGACTATCTTTGAACTTGGAATGATTCAAAATGTAGGAAGAAAGTGTAGCAAAGTTTTTGAAAATATGGGAAAGTAAGGTAAAAGTACCGAAGGTTCTCAAGTCCTGATATCTTTGAATAAGAGAATTTTATAATTGTGCTCCAAGATTTTCTTAATTCT
This sequence comes from Parasteatoda tepidariorum, assembly GCF_043381705.1. Classification (NCBI taxonomy): domain Eukaryota; kingdom Metazoa; phylum Arthropoda; class Arachnida; order Araneae; family Theridiidae; genus Parasteatoda; species Parasteatoda tepidariorum. The sequence continues at coordinate 33,648,699 of NC_092209.1, read as the reverse complement.
CTTAAAAAGTTCTCGAGATATGGCGAAATATGCAAAAAATAAAGTTAATATTAGTAAGTTCAAACTTTGGATAGCTCTCCTGACCAAAGAATGAGAACCAAATTTCCCAGATTGCGGCTACTCCTATATTTTGGGGGTCAAAAATCCGAATCCGTTGAAAAATAAATTTTGTTTATTCAGAGAACGTACGTTTTTGTGTCTGATTTCGTATCTTAAAATAAACCCTGCACTAATTAATTAGGTCACTCCCTCAAACCATTAAGATGGAATCCTAGAGCGTGAAGATTCGATCTTAAAATCAAAAGTTATTCAGAGTGGTCCGTTTTTTTTAGTGCTCTGTACATCTATGTTTCTCATTATAATTTGTGACTTCTAAAAGTCATAAATTAATTCTCTTCTAGAAAATTTCACAAAAAAAATTGAAATAAAGGGGAAAAAATTATAAGCATTCGGCAAGTACAATATTTATTTGGAGAAAGCAACTTTCTTGCTGAAAAAAGCAATTAATTGTTGGAAATTCAAGCAAAAATTTTTGTAAAAATTAATCAATGACGACTAATGCTCATTTATAAACATTACATTCTTTTGTTGGAGAAATATAGGATGTAGACAAAGCATTATGTTTTAATAAGCAATCTAAGATTATTTTTTTCCTTTCTTATTTTTCAATCGGATCACAGCTTTTTGCTTCGATTTATTAACGAATTTCGTTAATTCGACTACATTAAAATTTTTGTAATTAAATAAAATTTAAAGGCAGGAATTTAAATAGAAATTTTATTTCAAAAATCAAAGTTAAGCTTAAATTACTGGTAGATACAAGATTTTCTTAAGATAATAACCACACAAAAACACCAAACAACTGGGATTTGTTGACTACATGATACTTATTTAAACTAGAAGGTTCATTATTTTTATTTATTTCATTAAAATATGTATATTAAAAAAACTAATTAAGATTGATACACCTTAAATTGAATTAATGCAATTAAAAATTACTTTTTTCATTTTCTTAAAATTTGTATTTACATAGTTTTATTAAAATGAATTGAAACTAGCTCTCAAATTTTATACAGGTAGCAAATTATTGCATAAAGTAACTTAGAAAAAGATATCGTTGCATAAAGTAACTTAGAAAAGATGACGTTTGTTCCAGTGATAAAAGTATTAAGTAACTACGATTCGTAATGGTTTGAAAAGTAGACATCAAATATGCTAATTATTTAATGTTAACTATTAATCAAGTAACTAAATCAAACATAAAAACGTACTTTCTCTGAATAAACTTAACTTTTTTTTCAATTTGATTTGGATTCTTGACATTTTGACTATCAAAATATGAAGAGCTGTCACAATCTAGAAAATATGATCGTAATAGTTAAGTCAAGAAAGCAGACGATGGCTTTTTTTTCTTCTAAGTTCTAAGTTGCACATTTCACAATAACACGGAAACTTTTTAAGTTAACTAAAAAAGACTGACACGTTTTTAAAGCTTGTTTATTCATAGATAATTCCCTGCAAAAGATAATATTCAATCATTATTTTATAGTTTATTACTTAATGGTCGGATACATTTTGAATAGTACAGTATACAAGATTTAACACTCTTTAAAATTTACACTTTTCTATATCTTTCTGAATAACAAAACTCAAACTTGCAGCTTAATCGATCAAATATCCTATTAGTTATTTCAAAATTTTATTTTCTCAAGAACTCTTTGACTGATTTTGCTTAAATTTTGCATTTTCTCCCTTAGAATTAGGTTGTTTAAAAGAATGTAAAAATTTGTGTACCTTAAAGTTGAAAATGTTTTCGACCATGAATAAATAAAACAATAAAAAATGATTATTATTTAAAATTATTCTTTGTAGGGAACTATCTTTGTATACACTAATTTTGTAACTGAGTACAAAAAGTTTTCGATTTGAGCAAAAAGTTTCTAAGACATGGTGAAATCCATAGAAGTAAAGTTAATATTAATGATCCAAACTTTTGGTCGTTATGACTAAACCATTCTCCCTTCATAATTTTATGACTAAGAATCCAAATTTATTAAAAAAAGGATATCATTATTTAAAAAAATAAGTACGATGTTTTACCTGACACTACAGCTTAATTAAGACCTAACAGTAAATAGATAGCATATTTAAGGAAACTGAAAATTGTTAAAATAATGACAATATTTCTTTTATGATAAAACTGAAATTGACTTAAGTTTACGTGTTTTTGTGATTTTATTTGATAACGTTGAAATGTTTTTTTGTGATGATAAAATTGAGCTAATATGCTAATAAATAATGTGAAAATTATTTAAAACATATACACATGAGAAAGATTGAAAAGTTAGAAAATCTAAGACGGTCTGGTAGTCAGAAGCTTGCGTCCCGTAGTTCAATACTTATATCCTATTGGAAACACGTGCTCATAAATAAGTGTGATGTGAAAAAATACACCCTGTTGTAAATTGTTGGATCGATTTTGATCTATAAAATTCATATTTTGCATATTTTTGTTCTCCTATAAATATAGTAGTTTTCTTTCTAATAAATAGCTGGCAGCACAATCTTTTAGTGATTAAAAGTACTAGCGATTAAAAGTAACTAAAACATGTTTACCGTATTTATGCCTTTTTTAGAAAAATAAATTATAAGTTTTAGATGTGCTATGTTTTAGGGAGAAAATAAAAAGGATTCTGAGACACTTTCTTGCGTTTACAAATATTTCAAAAGATACATTTTCAATGCGCTTCTGCTTTTTTTTAATTATTTACCATGAGTATATGATTTTTATAAAAAAATAAATTAGTAGTTTTAAATGCGGTTAAAAAAAGGAAGATTTTCTACGTTTTAGAAAGTAAATAAAATGAATTTTCGAACACTTAGAAACTTTACTTACTAATGACTTGACTAGAAATTGAACTTACTAATATTTAAAAGTAACTTAGAATTCATATTTACGGCCTTTTCAGGTAGGTAAAATAGGTAAAAGAAAGGTTTTAAACGAGATAGGAGAAAAAAATAGCTTATTTCTACATAATTGGAAGTAAATTAAAGCGATTCTAAGACAGTTACAAACTTTATTGTATTTACTTTTATTACTAAATAAAATTATAGTATATTAATATAATACACTTCAAGGATAATTTATATACATTGCTTATGTGCATTTAAGAAAGGTAAAGGATCAAATGTGTGTAGAAACTTTTTTGTACCTGCACGTAGAAAAAAATTCTGTTGAAATTTCTGTACTGCATCTTAATGACATATCAAGAAAAATAAGCACAACAATAAGCACAATACTAATTAATCTTGAAAATTAAAACCCGAACTATTTAAGCAATATTTGTCTTTAAAAATTATATATGAGATTCCACATGAGTAGTGGAAAATTGGGGCTCAAGTCGCAGTCATTGACCCCGAGTCGATGTGGCAGTATACTCATGGGGCTCATGTCACAGTCATTGACCCCGAGTCGATGTGGCAG
>NC_092209.1:33641188-33644715 GCF_043381705.1 Parasteatoda tepidariorum | reverse complement strand
TTCTCTATGGCAAATTTTCCTAAGGGCTTTCATGCCATGCTCTAAATAAATGGTTTTTATGCCATGTTCAAGTTTTAGCGTTGGCATCATAATATTTCCACCATCTCCTTCAACACATGAAGAGTTTCTAATGTCTTGCACTCTTCGATGCCGATTACCTAACGAAAAGCCTAGCTCCTATGCCTAGTTAAATTTTTTTTTACGGTTTCCGAAGCCATGTTAGTTGTAAATGTTTAAAGAAAAGTTCTCTATTCATGGTTCTTTAACCATACTAGTAGTTTAAACGGTTTTAAAACCATGAATGTAAAAAATGCTCTTTACCGTAAACTATACGGTTAATCGATGGACGGACTGCTGCCGGTAATTTTACACTAATTTTAGAATGAAAATTATAACAGCGTAATAGAAGTAATTAAAATTTTGATAAATGAAACTTAAAAAAAATAAGTATTATTAATTAAGAAATGTATTTCAATCCTTCCCATTCCCAATTTTCATTTCTTTTAATTAAATATTTATTTTGAATCAAGTTTAATTAAAAAACTGTATGAAAGATCTTATATGATTCTATTTCCTTTATAGTTCTATTCAAATCTACTAGTGAACATGAATTATTTTGCATAGTAATCATTTTTTTTAAATTGCATTAAAAATTAAAGGTATATTGTTATAAGAAATTTGATGAGTTCGCAACCTTAATTTAGTATTTTTACTTACCAAATAAGCTTATATATTAAATACAATTTGTGCATATATTACATTATGCATGAAGCTGATTGTTAAGTTCTAAATCAATTAACGAATCTCTTTAATGATGATTTATAATAGAATATATTACTTACACCAAAAACATAATAATTGTGAAACGATCAATAAGTTTAAACGCAGATTAAAATAGGTTTATCCAAAAGCATAATAATTGGCAAACGATTAATAAGTTTAGACACCGATTCAAGTAAGTTTATTCAAAAACATAATAATTGTGCAATGATCAATAAGTTTAGACACCGATTCAAGTAAGTTTATCCAAAAACATAATAATTGTGAAACGATCAATGAGTTTAGACGCAGATTAAAGTAGGTTTATCCAAAAGCATAATAATTGGCAAACGATTAATAAGTTTAGACACCGATTCAAGTAAGTTTATTCAAAAACATAATAATTGTGCAATGATCAATAAGTTTAGACACCGATTCAAGTAAGTTTATCCAAAAACATAATAATTGTGAAATGATCAATAAGTTTAGACACCGTTTCAAGTAAGTTTATCAAAGAATGTAAGTTTATCATTAAAAATAATTTATATTTAATGAGCTTTTACGCTATATCTTTGTATCGTAAACAGTTAATATCTGTGCGTAGAAAACAAGCCTAAACTAATTAAAAATATTTTTTTGTAACAAAAAGTTCTTAACCGTTTGGGAAAGTGAATGCTATTAGATAATAAATTTGCATAAATAAAATTACCAGTAAGCTTAAATGGTGTTAGAATTTGTAAAATAGTTGAAGTTAGGAATAATTCTTTTTTTTTTTTTGTTGAAGTTAAATGAAACAGTTTAAAATTAAGTGTCTCGCGTAAGTATAACGCGGAAATTCATGAAAATACCAAAAAGTCAAAAGAAGACATTAATTTTTTTTTTTTAATGAATAAGGATTCCTATTTCAAACAACGTTGTATTGCATTTTAACAGATTTTTCTAAAGTTAATTTCGTTTTAATTGAAACGTGGTAGTTTTAAAATTTTTTTTTGAAAAACCAACGTAGATTTTAAACAACATACGTATTTTACCAGAATGAAAAAAAAAACTTTTTAAGCCTAAGAAATTAATTTAAGTATTTACTTTGCATACTTTTTATAGTTCTTCGTGTATTTTTCAATATATGATTTCATTTTAAAGCGAATGCGCTCCTCCGTTTTTTATTTAAGATAAAAAATTTAACTATATTAAAATTCTTCTTATTTTTAAAAATACATTAAGTTTTAAAAACAGAATTACATGGAGTAGATACAAAATGTTTGAAATTGATAGAAAATTTGCTTACTACATCGAATTCCTTGACTTTTTGAAATCTTTTGATTATGAATACTATACATGTCGTCATATTTAGTTCGCAAAAATGTAGTTTTTTTTATAAAAGGTAGTTTTTATTTTTTAACTATTTCTTGACTTGTGAAATAGTTCTCTCATTTTTTTAAACTAGGAAGAGGAAACATGATTTACATGATTCGTTGTTAACAACGAAAATCAGTTGTCATATAATTTTGCTATTAGTTAAAAGTAATATACTATTTTGAGTTATAGATTTTTATGTGTTACTTTGAAACAATGATTTTTTATGCATTAATTTGAGCTGCAAGGTTTTATATTTCCTTCTGTTTCAACAGTTTTACTGTTTTGCTGTGAAATAGCAAAATGCAAAATATTATTTTCATAGATATAAAACTTATTTTGCTAAATACTATATTACGACAAATATTTTTCTACTTCAAAATCGCGCGAATAATTTTAAGGGCAGTTAGAAAACTAAAATCTACCAACTTTTATATATTATTTTTAGATAATATTTTTATGTACTCTTAGTAATTTATTTTTGTGTTTTAATTTTAGTTATGATTTTCATGTATTTTTTTGTGTTAATAATTATCCATTATTTTGAGTCATTGATTATTGCTATGTAATATTTTGAGTTAGATTTTATGTATTATTTTGTGACATTGATTTTATTTGCATTAATATGATCCGATTTTTTTTATGATTTATTTTAAATTGATAATTTTAAATTGGTAAAATTTTAAAGGATTCAATTAATTGTTTTCAGTCCACTGCGGGACGTAAAAACTGTAGTATTAAATTTGATGTTTCACAACCTAAAAAATTGTATAAAGGAAAACTTGATTCCCGGTTAAGATACAAATACCAATTCGATCCTTCATATACAATTAAATGGGTATATTTTAAGTCTAAACACTGAAAGTTGAATAATCTTACACCAAAATCTCACCAAATTTTCCCTTTCAGAAACAATGTTGACGTACTCCATGTAGAATACCGTCAGTAGTTTGTTTAATATCAGGAATGAGCTGCGAGAGTTTGGTTTCGCTTTTCACGCTGATATTCATGAACAGAAAAAAAAACTCGCCTTTAAAATAAATATATAAATTTTTAATCCCTTAGGAAAATTTGCCATAGGTTTGCCATAAAAAAATGCCATAGGATATTCCTATGGGGTTTTGCCTATGGCAAAAATTTTGCCATACACTTTTGCCGTATACGTATGGCAGAATTGTGCCATACATGTATGGCAAATTTTTGCCATAGGCAAAACCCCATAGGAATATTCTATGGCATTTTTTTGAATGGCAAAATTTTGCCATAGGCAAAACCCCATAGGAATATCCTATGGCATTTTTTTGTATGGCAAAGTTTTGCCATACATGTATGGCAAAATTTTGCCATACGTATATGGCAAAAGTGTATGGCAAAATTTTACCATAGGCAAAACCCCATAGGAATATCCTATGGCA